>NC_136496.1:99880686-99925686 GCF_053919585.1 Euprymna scolopes | reverse complement strand
GTAAACTGCGTAGTAAACATCAAATGTAAATACAAGAATCCACAATGACATATTTGTTCCTTTGTGTATACCTTCTTTTCATATTCATTTTTACCGTTTACGACACATTGTGTCAACCTTAAACATAATGTTTATTTGTTTCCCGTTTCGCTTATTTTTTGCATTTTCATGACGAATTTCGTAAGGACAGTTCGTCTTTTATCTTCGACTTGTTTACGCAGTCTTGTTTAATTACCGATCCTATTTCCCGTCTTTTGTCTTTACACAGAATAAGTTATTTAAGTCATTAACCTTCTGGTACTTGGGTCCATATTATGGAATTCTTCTTTTGTTCCGTTTATGAAAGTATAGAGTTTTTTCTCTTTGGGGATAATGTACTAGTATGTATATCCTTTTTTATTTGATTGTACACTAGATAATTTACTTTCTTACAAAGTTTTTCAATGCATATCATTAGCGATCCCTGGTAAAAACAGGCCCGTGTACACTATATTTGTTAATCTCTATCAATTAGATATATTTGAATTACCTTTTAAAAAAATTGACTCATCAATTTAACAGAGTGGGTTAAGTATATTGCACATTGGTGGATATTTTCGCTCTCTGTATGCTTTTTTATAAAGCTTTCACTTTTTCAGTACAGTTTGAATCGGAAGTGTGTTAAAGCATTTTCGGTCACAAACACGACAACTACAAACTCGTTCTGTTCGTGAATTGAGCGCAGCAATTGAAACGCTTGTTATTTGGTACACTGGAGCTGTGTCAAGTGTAAATCATCACCTACACTTATCCGAGAGTCAGGTTTCAATGGCATTCCATCTATGACGTGGTTTTGACAGGAAAGATTAAGTAAAGTGTATTTTGTGTTATATATAATAATATATGTATTTACATTTAAGCATGTCTATTCTCTCTCTCTCTCTCTCTATTAGTTTATACAAATTAATTCATGTTTCTATCTATCTATTTATCTGTCTCTCTCTTCACACACACACACACACACACACACACACACACACACACACACACACACACACACACACACACATATATATGTATGTGTGTGTGTGTGTGTGTGTGTACTGACTGTACCCTGTCACGCGTTGCTGTGGCTCAATTTGGTGTAATGGAAAAGTCTAATAAAAAGAGAAAATGCATGTTTCCTATATTCTTAGTACAACAATCCATTCCAAAAAGTGAAAAAAAACGCGAAAATGTAAAAAAAAAAAAAAAAAAAAAAAAATGGTACTCTTGCAGAATTGGATCCGGATCCTCGGGAGTTTTCGTCCAGCATGGCTTGGCCTCAACCAACAATCAGTGGATTAAGCCGAACGTTGCTAAAATGTTGAAACGCTAAATCCAGTTTTTTTTTTGTATTAAAAAAAATGTGAGTTTTTAATTACTATTTGGTTGAGTATTACTATTTGGTTGAGTAGGGAGATTCAAAAAAGTTGTCCAAAAACAAATAAATGAAAGCAAATGGAAGTTAAGTTACGTTTTTACCTCATTGGATGATTTGTTAGTGTTTTTATTTAATGCAAAATGTTTAATCAGCTCGAAAAATAGTGTTTATCGATGTATTTGAAAAAGACAAATGGTCATGGACTCTGTTGACTATGTTAAGTTTGGGAAAATAAGTTAAAACTATACAAACAGTGTCATAAACCCAACGAATATATGTTACCGTGACATAGGTTGACATATTCGGTGGGTTTATGACACATTTTATATAGTTTTTTTTTTTTGGTTTTAACTCACTTTCCCAAATTTAACGTTATCAACAGTGTCCGCCACCATTTGTATTTTTCAAATATACCGATAAACACTGGTTTTCGAGCCGACTAAACGTTACATTAAATAAAAAGGGTTTGTATTACTAAACACAGATACGAAAAAGTTGTTGAAAAATAAATATATAACAAATAAATGTTATCAGAGGTAAGATAAGTTACTTTTCTACCTAACTGGATAAGATTTTAGTGTTTTTATTTAATGTAAAATGTTTACTCGGTTCTAAAACATGCAGTTTTTATCAGTATATTTAAAAAATACAAATGGCGGCGGACTGTGTTAAACACGTAAAGTTTGGGAAAAATGAGTTAAAACTAAAAAAAAAAAAAACTATAAAAAATACTGTTAGGAACTCACTCAATATATGTTACCGTGACATAGGCTGCATATATTTGGTGGCTATTTAACAGTTAACAGTTTTTTAGTTTTAACTCATTTTCCCAAACTTAAGGTATTTAACACATTCTACAACGATTTGTAATTTTCAAATATAGCGGTAAACGCTGTGTTTTTCGAGTTGAATAAACATTTTACATAAATAAAAACACTAAAAAATTATCCAGTTTGGTAGAAAAGTAGCTTATCTTGCCTTTGAGAATATTTGTTATACATTTGTTTTTTGACAACTTTTTCGAATCTATGTATACAGTAATACAAACCCAATAAAACACTAAAAATTATCCAGTTAGGTAGAAAAGTAACTTATCTTGCCTTTGAAAACATTTACTTGTTATATATTTGTTTCTGTTGACAACTTTTTCAAATCTTTGTGCAAGTACAAATCCGAAGGGAGTATTTTTCTGTCTATTTTTATTTTTGGTACCGCACTATTTTAAAATAGATTTTCCAAGTTAAATTTAAATTAAAATTTTTCTTTTTTTTTTTTTTTGTATTTTTTTTTACATTGGGTCTACCTTCACAATTTTCCTTATAATGACTACCTTTAAAGATTTTCGACTATGCTGAATAAGAAAATCTCATTTAAAATTTGCAGAGGCAAGTAGTTTTCGAGATATAAAGACATGTACTATGCACTACAATTCACTGGCGGCCATGAATAAACACCCCAACCTCCCCATATTTCTTTCGGAATAAACACCCGTAACCTTCCCATGTTAAAAACGGCTTTTGGAATAAATACCACCATTCTCCCCATGTTAAGAACGGCTTTCGGAATAAACACCCCCAACCTACCCATGTTAAAAATTGTGGAGATGAACCTAATGTGAAAATTTACCTTTTGTTTTTTTTTAATAAATTGTTAGTTGAAAGCACAAAAGGCAGATTTGCCGTTAAGTTGTACAAATATCGTCAAACCAGGTAATCATTAAAAGGGGCTCTTAAAGGTCGACACCGGTATCGAGCAAAAGTTTGTTTACATGTTTTACAAACTTTAAATGGGTAAAATATAAGCAAATAATTATTGATCGCGCCGAAATCCAACTGTGAAATGAATCTACTTCGTCTCGATAAGGGACGCGGTCATCCAATATATATATATATATATATATATATATATATATATATATATATATATATATATATATATATATATATATATATATATATATATATATATATAAATAGAAAAAATGTAATAAAAAAATAGAAATAAAAAATAAAAGGTAATTGCAAAATTTCATTCAATTTTCGGATTTTGTAGTCATGCCCCAAAGCAATTTATTTTATTTTAATGGGTTCATAGTTGTTATTTCTTCTGAGGAGTAAAGAGCAGAATAGATTCATTGGTTGATATAATAATGAAATTAATGATTTGGTGCTACTAAACAGTCGCACGAAATTGCGAATATCAACGTCAATAAATTGTAAGATGATCAACATCATGAAATTTGTAATGTAAACTGTTGTCATTTATTTGTTACACACACACACACACACACACACACACACACACACACACACACACACACGCGCATATATATATATTAGAAGTACCTGCGAATGTTGGGGAACAACTATGTCACTATTTATTCTCTTTTGATTTCATTCCATATCTGTTAAAACACTATCCTTAGATTGATAAAATAATAAGCGCCTTTACTACCATGCGCATTTACAGAAATTAATTATGTTACCATCTAATTTAGACACATAGTTATGGTGTTTTCAGACATGTGAATTGGATGCCCAGAAAGACATTAAGAAATATTAGAGAGCTTTCGAATCAAAATGAGGGAAGTACAGCTAAACAAAATATGATAACTAATACAGTTAATTTAAAATTATGATTTTAAAATATAACACAATCCTTGTATGAATCTTATGAGATATACACAAAGTATATTGTTTCACAAATTAACTTTTTATATTGAAAAGGGACTTTTATGCATTTTATTACATGATTTACACACAAACACACACACACACACACACACACAAACACACACACACACACACATATATATATAATATATATATATATATATATATATATATATATATATATATATATATATATATATATATATATATATATATATATAGTGCTGGGAAAAAGTCCGCACTTATAATTTTTTTAAAAACTCCAAATTTTAGCTAAATTTAATGTAACTGTTTAAACAACCTATACTTCATTTGATTCGCCTTTTAGTCCTCTATAATTTTACCTGCTCACATTTGACTTTTAATTGAAATATTCAAGTGTTCACGTCAATTTAAAAAAATAACTTCAAATTGAGGAGGCAAAAAAAAAAACAAAACAAAAAAAACAGCAGTGATTTTTAGCGACGAAAGCAAGTTCAATAGGCTAGGCAGTGATTGTAGGCAGTACGTCCGTCGGAGGAAAGATGATGAATTTAATCCTAGGTGTTCAGTTTCAACGCTGCAAGATGTTGGAGGTTCAGTTTTGGTGCGAGGCATTATTAGTACCAATGGTTCAAGGCCTATAGTTCGCTTGCAAGGTCGAATTAATTCGACCAAGTACATTAATATGTTGACTGAGCATTTTCTACCCTTCATGCAGGATAATGCTCCCATTCCCACAGCTGGCAATATCAAGAGGTTCCTGGAAGAGCATAATATTTCGTGTTTGGATTGGCCTGCACAATCTCCAGACCTTAATCCTATCGAAAACGTATGACATTACATCAAGCAACAGCTACGCAATGATAAAATTTCAAATTTCGAAGAACTTTGGACAAAAATTAAAGAAAGGTGGGATGCTTTGTTTTCCCGGAGTATTGCTGCAGTCTAATTCAAGGAATTCCCAAAAGATTACAGGCTGTCAAATTGTAGAAAGGCTATGCTACTAAATATTAACTAGTTCATTTTGTTCCTGTTGTATTTGTGTTGAATTAATGTCCTAAAGTAACATTTAAATAATAATTTTCCATTGTGCGGACTTTCTTTTTGCCTCCTCAATTTGAAGTCATTTTTTTACATTGACGTGAACACTAGAATATTTTGATTAAAAGTAAAATATGAACAGGAAAAATTATAGAAGAATAAAATCCAATCAAATGAGGTAAACTGTTACATTAAATTTAGCTTAAATTTGCAGTTTTTGAAAAAATTACAATTGCAGACTTTCTTTTTGCCGCCTGTGTATATATGATACATGATTTATATATATGAATCTATTTTCAAGAAACATTTAAAATTTCAAGTGTTTTGACTCAAAATTGGCAGAGGAGTTTGGTAGAGTTTTCAAAGATCAAATCGTTGAACTTTGACTCCTTGACTGTCAAATCTCTGACCGAAAACCGATTAAAAAGATTATGTCAAATCTCGAGTCTGTCGACCGAAAATTGACAGAGTTATTTGGTAGGGAAATGTACACACACACACACACACACACACACACACACACACACACACACACACACACACACACACACACACACACACATACACATTTCCACTTTATAGATATATAGATATAATTATAAAACTGTGGACCATCCGCCCGCTCTTGCTTGAATCTTGTCCACCAAAAATCTAATATATAAACAGCTATATGTCTGTCTATCTGTGTCCATAATTTCAAACTCGATCTCCTCCGAGACTGAAAGTCGCAGAGCGGCGATAGGGGCCGCAGATGATTGGATTTTTTACGGACCGTTCTTTTATGGGTCTTTAACCGGTTAAAATATTTTTTACGGGGTCAAAAATAGATCAAAATTGAAAAAAAAATCGTTTTATATTTTGTCCATTTATCTTAATTTATTTTTAATTTTTAATTTGTAATCAGTTTACATGCGTATCACTTTGGTACAGTGGTAACGTCACCAGCTTTTAATGTTTCGGTTTCGATTCATGCTGTTGCCACACAAATACTTTGTTTTTACTTTTGAAATCACGACTTTGTAATGATATTCGAAATCAGGACGAATTAAAATATCATATTTGTGCGTATTTTAAGTTTGGGTAAAGTTGGGCGCCCCCATCTCGCTAGTATAATATATAAAAAGCTACGTGTCTTTCTGCCTGTCTCCATATTTTAAAAATCTATCTCCTCCGAAACTAAAAGTCGCAGAGCGGCGCTAGGATTTTTTATGGACCGTTTTTTTAGGGTTCTTTAGCCTGTTTAGTTTTTAACGGGTCAAAAGTAGGTCAAAACTGGAACAAATCGTTATACATGTTGTGCATTCATCTAAGTTTATTTTTTATTTTTAATTAGTTTATGTACGTGTCACGTTTTTATAGTGGTAACGTCGCCAGCTTTTAATGCTACAGTTTAGCTTTCGGTTTCGATTCTAGTTGATGCCGCCTCAATACTTATTTTTACTTTTAAAATCACGACTCTATAATAATATATACGAAATCTGGATAAATTAAAATATCATATTTAAGCGTATTTTACGTCTGGCAAAACTGGGCGCCCCCTGCTAGTATGGTTACCCCTCTGTATATATATATATATATATATATATATATATATATATATATATATATATATATATATATATATATATATATGTATATATATATATACATACATATATATATATATATAGGGGTAACCATATATATATATATATATATATATATATATATATATATATATATATGGTTACCCCTCTCTATATATATAGGGGTAACCATATATATATATATATATATATATATATATATTTGGGGTAACCATATATATATATATATATATATATATATATATATATATATATATATATATATATATATGGTGGATTCTCTCATCGAAGACGATGAATGAGGGTTCAGTATGCAATCTTCAGCAGCTCCCAAGATCTGTGACACCACATCCGTAATTGCAATCCTGTAGACGTCCGGCACACTCCTCCGCAGATGGTGAACTTTCATATGCTCGTAGGTCAAAGATGCCTTCTCGAATGAACAGATAACCCTGCTTTGCTGCGTGCTCTGAAACCACACTGGCATACATATTCATTTTTAGGTGGATGTTTCTTGTGTTTTGCCTTCGTATTTGCACGAAGGGTGTCCCTATGACAAAGGCGGTTATATTCAAATTCTTTGGTCCCTAGGAAACACGTCTTCCTCCATTTTCAGCGATCCTCTGCTGCACTCTCCCAGGAACTCAGAGAAATTCCACAACGTTTCAGGTTGTCTTTTAGTTTATCTTTGTAACGAAGCAGGGGACGCCCTATTGGATGGACATAATTTGTCAGTTGCCCATAAAAAAGTTTCTTAGGAACTCTTGAGTCATCCATTCTTACAAGATGACCCGACCACCGCGTTTGTATCCTAATCAAAAATGATTCAATACCAGTGATTTCACATCTCTCCAGTAATTCACTATTCGGAACACAATCCTGCCATCCACCATTGCAGATAAAACGCAGACATCTCATATGGAAGGAATGAAGCTGATTTATATGCTTGCGGTACAAGGTCCACGTTTCGGCACCATACAGAAGAGTATGCAGAACAACAGATTTGTAGACTGCCACCTTTACTTTTGTGTTCCGAATATATATATATATATATATATATATATATATATATATATATATATATATATATATATTGTCATGATGAAGACGCTACTTAACCATATTATCGTTTTTAAAAGTCAACATGAAATCTACATAAGTAGATTTCTTTGTTTAACGATAAAAATAAAATAAAATTAGCTATGCCTTCGTAGCGTAACGGATAACACATCGGACTGTAATTCATATGGTCTGGGGTTTGATTCCTAGAAAAAGTCGAGCTACGCTGAAGAGATGTAGGAACCTCAAAAACATCCATATCCGTAGAATAGCGTTTTAAAAAATAAATAAAAATATGTATGTATATATATATTACATTTTATATGTATTTTTATATGTATCTCCGCATTTCTTATCTGATGTTTCCTCTACCCCCTTTCTTATTTTTTTCACCCTTTTCTTTTTTTCTGTCCTTCTCCTTTTCTCTATTTATCGCAATAATTTTTAACGATCCTCATTATCAATTTTGGTTTCGTTTTCGATTCTAGCTGATGGCACTCAAATCATATTTTGTTTTTTTACTTTGAAATCATATTGGGTACAATATAATATGAAATAATCGATAGAGAATTGACTATATAATAATAAATATGAAATATGCGTAAATTAAAATATCATAGTTAAGCGTATTTTACGACAGGGCAGCACCGGGCGCCCCTGCTCGTGTCATTTAAAATTGAACGCGACATACTGACAGATTGTTCTCTTATGTGTAGACACATGTTCTGCTATCCTGAATCGCCCCTGTTCCAACTTTAAGTTATTAATACTATTTGATACAGGCAGACCGACTTCTTATAAAAATGCATGGACGCATCTAAACTTAACTCCATTTTCCTATTCAAGTAAATTTGCACCACTACCATCCAACCCCCAAACTCACATCCTTCTACGAGGATCTTAATTCTCTATGGGCGTGACATTTAAACTTATCTATGCCCTATTTAAGATCAAAGTATTTTTTGGAACGAGTCTTCTCTCGAGAATCGTTGTGTGTGGCCAAGCTCTTCGATGCATTCATACCGGGACACGCGGGAGGTGACAATGGTCAAGTGGTTAACGACACGGACTGACGACTTGAATGTTTCAGGTTCGAATCAGGGTCGTTCTACAAAGTCGCTTTTACCTGATGTTAGTGATGGATGTTAGTAACCCCCACGTAGTCCTTCTCGCAAGTGTATTTAATGATAACGTTACATCATCAAGTGGAAAACGATACACAGATTAAAAATATAGAATAGATTTATTTATTCCCTTGCGTGCAATATTTTTCTAAATAGTTAAATGATGTTTGTGTCTACTTTTAAATGGTCAAAAGTTGCCTGCGGGGTGGAACGATAAAATTATCGCCTTAGAAATTATTGCCCTAGAAAAAACATGATTGTATTTCCGTTTCATGAAAACCGGTTTTCTTTTTTTTTTTTTTTTGTTGTAGACCATCTACTAGTTGGCCAGTTGTGTACAAATCCCAAAAGTGATAGGAGCCTTCTATCGTGTCTGAAAGTGACACAATGTTCAACGAGCGAGATCGGAGATACGCTATTGTACAACTCATGCTTTCTACCGATTCAGAAAGAGTGCTACGTCTTTGTATCTTTCTTTCACTGACCCCCTCCCCTTTTCTGATCTGAAACCGCTGGGCAACTTCGTTTGTTTACACGTCGAGAACATCACCTACATGACCTCCCACAGCACTAAAGTTAAGTGATGTTTGTGCCTACTTTTAAATGGTCGACTGTTATGTCTATATATGACTTATTACTATCTGTTTTTATAACTTAACACTTATAAACTCTATCTGAACTTGAGCATTTGATTGGTGGTTACTGTAAATATTACATATCATATTTCAACTGTTAGATTTCTATTTATTTTCTTATTATTACAGGCTATTATAGTGAAGGCGATACATTTCTATGAATAGATAAACTTCCTTTGAAATATTAAACATGTGATTACCATATAATGATAAACTATGCCGAATTTAACCGTCTATTTTCCTCTTATTGCTACTCACATTTGTGTTATGATTATTGGGGTTAATATGAATGTACACTTGTTTAGATTCTAGTTCCTGTGTTGCTAAGTAATTTCCATTCATTTAAATTTATGTTACTCTTTTATTTCAATTTTTATTATTGATATTGTTACTCATTAGTAGGGCTAGGACAACAGCATATTCTTTTCATTGTTTTGACTCCCGAGTGTGTATCCATTGATATCTTATATGCTTTTATATAAAATGATGTGGTTCTAGGTTGATTAACTGTGTCGGATATATACTAGAGAGTCAAAATAACGAAAAGAATATTCTGTTGTCATAGCCCTATTTATTAGTTATTCGATATTATATATTACATACAGAGTGGGACAGAAATAAGTGTTTTTGAAATTTCAATTACTCAGCTCTATATTATTAGAAATACATCAAATAGTAACTGAATTTTTTTTTTTGCAAGACATCACATTTTATAATTTAATAATGAATTATTTTGTTTGTTTCAGATAAAACTTTAAAATGTGGACAATTAAACATAAGGTTTTTGCATACGAAAGCTACGCGAAAATTAAGGAGTCAGTCATGACTGTTCAGAATTTCGCCGACATTTTAACCTAACTAAACATCAGGCAGTTCCCAAAGGAGACATAATTCTAAACCGTTTTTTTTCTCTGAGAAGCACACTGCAGAAAAAAAGTCTGGGACACCAAGAACAGTAAGAACTTCATATAATGTGGAACGCGTTGCCCGAAATGATCTGTTCGGAAACATTCTCCGCCGTTGGAATTTGTGTTCGCTCTAAAAGGCGCACCTTACATGAAAAGCTCCGCTTCCGTCCATAAAGATTAGCCATCACACAAAAGCTTCGTCAAGCTGACTATGAGAAGTGGCTTTACTTTGCACGTCATATGGAAGAGATTTTCGAAATAAATGACAACCTCATGTTTTTTTAATGAGTTATGAATCTCATTTTCATTTGGATAAAACAGTTAACCTACAGAACTGTCATTGTTGGGTTGGAGAAAATCCTACAGAATCCTGCATAGCCAAAAAGAAACAGTATGATGTGCTATAGTAGAAACTGGACTGATTGAACCTTACTTTTTAAATGCTGGAAAATTTGTTACTCTTAACTAAGAACATTATATTCAGATGATCAATAATTTCTTTCTGCCTGATTTAAGACGAAATCAAATTCCAATCCGATTGTTTCAGCAGGATGGAGCGACAGCACATATCGCCAGGAATTGAATGGACGTTATTCGATTAACTTTTGGCGAACGGCTTATTTTCAGATTTGCTGTCCAAATGCGATTTTTCTTGTGGGAATATGTAAAGGAACGGGTTTATATTAAAAAAGCCACGTGATATTAAGGAATTAAGGAAAGAGATTCGTGTTGTAATTGCAGAAATAGACAAAGACTTGCTGGAGAGGGTAGATGCAAACTTTCATAAACACATTCATACCTGCATCACCGAAAATAAAAATCACTCGAAAGACATCATATTCTATATTAGATTTGATAAAATGGCAAACCTATTGAAGAATACGGTTTACCATTTTATAACATCTAATGTAGAATATATCTTTCATGTGATGTTTATTTTCTGTGATGTAGTGTTAAGTAACTGCCAGGCAACGCCGGGTACAAAGCAAGTATCGGTTTATATCTATCTATCTCGTTGTTTGTCTGTTTAGCTATGTAGATGATAGTTTGAATCGTGGGAAACCATGGGTTGAGCGAATACAGGTGCAGAAAGGGTCAAATGTTGTGACCGGTCGACTGCACCGAAAGCTTGGTGGATGGGGCCGGATCTGATGTGTCAAGGATTCCAGGTTGAAGAAATTAAATTAATTTTAGGTGAGTTGGTTCTTAGACAGCAAAGAGACAAGATGTGTTGAACAGGCTCCGCATGTGGGGGGAGGTGAGGTTTCCAAATGGAACCAGAGAACAGCGCAAGTCAAAGATCGCCATTCGCTCCAGTCTGCTGTGATGGAAAATGCCTGAGAGCGATTAAAATAATATATATATATATATATATATATATATATATATATATATATATATATATATATATAAACAACCGATCGTCTTGACTTCTTGTCTGTAAGCGTCTTTGTTGATAGAACCGACTCCCAAGACGTTGGCGAATCTCTCCAGGAGGCAGCAGAAAACAGGTATGTCGCATATGTGTATTATTTTATGTTCTGACACATACACCCACATCCAGAGATAAGACGATCACGCCGTTAAAATAGACATTAACTAGACAGTCACGGCTTGATAAACACGTCTTGATAAAAAACGGCCCGTAATTAAAAGAAGTTAGAGAACAACAAACAAGTGGTTAAGCAATAGACTTCTCTCATTTCATGATATAACAGCAGGTATGAATGTGTTTATGAAAATTTGCATCCATTGATGAAATTTTATCTCATTTTCAAAAATATTTTATATTTCATGATTTGAAAAATAAAAACCCACCTATTATATCTGTCCAACCCTAAAATGTTATATATAAAAACATTAATACACAAACACTAGCGAGTCCACTTTTACTTTATTTGGTAGCGAATACTCATATTTTATGCGTATACAATTAAATGTCTAAATACTTGAACGTCTCATGTATATACATATGTGCGTATGTAATAATACATAACAAATATATAGAGGAAGAGAGGGGAAGTTTTTGTAATGTTTATCGAAAAGAGTTCTTGCTGAAAATGTTTTTCGAGCATGGAATTAACTATCGAGTAGAGAAAGACATTCAGCATCTCTTTTGTGAAAAAAAATGGCTCCAGGAAAGAGAAGAGATCATCTTCGATTGGATTGCGAAGTTTGTATTTTATTCCGTTAGTGTAAAAATCATTCTAATCAAATATTATATTTATGCTATAAGACAATTCCAAACAAAAAGACTATCTCCCATTGAATTATGAAGTCGGTTTTGTACTCTGTTAGGCAAAAAATCAATTTAGGGTTAAATTTCGATGTTTCAAGACAATTTCAAACAGGCCTCTGATAATTTTAAGAATTTTAGCGTCTGGAAAAATAGATGTTTGTAACTGAATTGATTAAATAAACATGGATTCTCTGAAAGAATCGATGATACGTCCTTGTAAAACGGCATTGAAGTCTACTGGACGTTATCAGCAAGCACCAGACATTGATCGCCATTTAAAAAAACAAACAAACAAACAAACAAAAAATGGCACTAGAAAAGTGAATTCATCCAAAATAATCGATATTTTTGACTATTTAGTAAACAACACAATTAACAGAATCTATGGCCAAGGAAAAAAATTCTTCCGAAGAAAAAATCCCCTACGAATGGATAGTATGTATCAAGTATGGTATTCTTTATGTGCCTCTTTTATATCTGTTAAGTTTTCTGATTAGCGAAGAACACGTTGTTGATAGTCACATGTGCTGGTGCAAAGGTACAAACACTTTCTTTGTAAAATTTGTGTATCACTAGGATGAGGGGGGTGGCGATAGTGAAGTGGTAACAACTTGTGCTAAAGAACAAGTCTGAATGCAAGCGGGTCCATAAAATTTCTCTTTGTTGGCAATATTCATGTGGTCCCTTTTTGTAATTACTTGATTTTAGAAGGAATCGGAGAAACCAATGCACTAGTGTTGGGACGATTCATCAGAATCGGAACCGGGAATCGAAAACATCGGTATTTTAGTAGTATCGAAATCGGAAAAATTAGCGCCTATTTTCCGATGCTAAAAACGATTCCTTTAATTATCTTTAGATTTGAATTTTTTTTAAAACAAAATCTTCTACTACTGGTACTAATAATGAAATAATAAACATTTATTGATTTTAATCAGTAAAACTAAAATCTATAGATCATCCCTCTACAAATGTGTTTTTACATTTCAGAAAATATATGCACGTTTAACATGTATTTCTATGGTAATCGGAAAAAATAAAAACTTTATATTTAACTATTTAGAGATTTATAAATAATCGGAATCGGTAATTGTATTGGAATTGGGAATCAGTACGGAATAGGTAATTGTGTCGGAATCAGGAAAATATTGGACTCATCCTATCACCGCGATGCACAAAACGAAATCCAAACCGTCAAAAATGTCGTACCATACTGATACATACGAATTTACTTCTTTTATTATAACGAAAACCAGACACGCATATGTGTACTATATATAGTCTGTCTGACGAAGACGGCTCTGTTAGACCAATTCGAGCTCTGAAGTATTTCCCGCACGTTGAACACCCATGGGATAATTCTGTATCAGAGATGTTGAGTGCTCTGTCTTGTCTAATGTCACGTTTTCTCTTGCGTTCTTCATTGCGTGCGGATTCAGCACTTGTATCCCCTTTGTGAGTTGCAGCAATCTAGGAACATCTGTTTTGAATTAGTTTTTCCCATGAGTTAGAATACATACCAAATTGTTTGAGGGAGAACTTCAGATTGTCCTTGAACCTTTTTCCCTGTCCTCCTGCGTTCCCTTTTCCTTTGGACGTAAAGGAGCTGTTTTGGGAGCCTTGAATCAGACATGCGGCATATATGACCACCGAACCTGACACTGCTGTAACATGGTCTGTGCTGACGGAAGATTTGACCGGGTTAGAACCTCTGTGTCTGGTATCTTGTCTTGCCACTTGATTTTTAACAATCTACAGAGGCAGGTCATAGGGAAATAGTTCTGTTTCTTGGCATGTCTGGCATATACAGTCCAAATTACACAAACATACATGAAGATAGTATGAATTACAGTTCGATGTACTTGGAGTTTGGTCTGCAGCCGAATTCCTCTACGCTCTCACACAGTGGTTCTGAAACGTTCAAAGGCAGCACTAGCCTTGGCTATCCTGCAATCAACTTCATCATCTATGTGTACTGCCCTTGAAAGGCTGGTACATTACTTCGGTCTTCTTTAGATTAATAGTCAGACCAAAATTGTCACATGCCTTAGAAAAACGATCAACAATATATTGCATGTTTGGCTTTGTGTTGGCATTGAAGGCACATTCATCTGCAGACAAAAGGTCTCGTATGATGGTGGTCTTAATTATGGCGATAGAACTAAATCATTTTAAGTTGAACAATTTGCCATCTGTCCGGTATTTGATACTTACTACGAAATGTTTTTTAGCGTTGATTGCATCAATTAACACCACCGAGAACATCATGTTGGAGATGGTTGGTGCAAGTACGCAGCCCTGTTTGACACCGCCATTGACTGGGAAGTCATCGGAAGCCTCCCCATCATCTATGGCACAATCCATTATCCCATTATGAAATTGTTTGATAATTGGAATGAATTTGTCAGGACATCCAAATTTGGCCATGATCTTCCACGGACCTGCCCAGTTTACAATGTCAAAGGTCTTAATCAAATTGACAAATGTTGTTTTACGGTCCTGGTATTGTTCTAGACATTTTTCCAGGAGTTGATGAGCAGCAAATATCATGTCAACTGTACAACACCCCATACAAAAACCACATTGACTTTCCGGGAGGAGGCATTCTTCCAGATGTTTGGTTAAGCGATTGAGTAGCAGCCTTGCAAGAATTTTACAAGCTATGTTGAGAAGAGATATTCTCCTGTGGTTGTCATAGCTCTGTATGTTTCCCTTCCTCTTAATATGCACTATGAATGTAAATATGCACTATTCATACATCTTTGAATTTCTGCGGAATTACGTCCTTCGCCCAGAATGATAACTCATGTAGTTTTTTTGTCAATATGGGGCCACCTGTCTTATATATCTCTGATGATGTCCTATGAGAGCCTGGAGCTTTGCCACAATAAAGCTGTTTCACGGCTTTCTCAACTTCCTTGATGGTGGGCAACTCACCAAGGGGTTGATTTGTTTTGATTTGTGGGAGTTGTGCGATTGCCTTATCACTGATTGAGGAAGACTTGTTCAGTACAGAGTTGAAGTGCTCTGCTCACCTGTCTAAAATATTGGCTCACTCTGTCATCAGTTTCGTCTCATTAGCATTTAGGAGGGATGCTCTGTCACCTAGGGGTTTGCCGTGCTCCTCTACTGTTTCGGTCAGAAGGAAGACAACCATATAGCCTGAGCCGCCTTTGTGCAGGTTTGCGTGCTGCAGTCGCCAGTGTATCCATATCTGCTACGTCGCCACTCTCCTGTCGCCACAGGACTTGTTCTCTAGTTGACCCACAACTTCTGCAATATCACGACTTGCGCATGGATTAGTTTAAAATGAATAGAACTTGCGCAGCATTGTCCACACTTCTTCGCTTGGAAAACAATCTGGATCCAATGGCAAGGCAGTCAGGACAGCTGGAGATTTTCCAAATGCAGGAGTTGCTAGAAACTTACCAGAATTTGAACAAAGTAACTACCTACGGGGCTCCACTCCGAATTTTCTTTTCAGGTTGTTTCCCTTAGATTAGACTACCTTTCAGGGCGGAGGAACTCAACCTATCCAGGTGTGGAATAAGAGTTTTCCTTTTCTTAAAAAATAAAAATTTGAATATAAAAAGTGTGTAAGACGCCAAGTCACGACGACGACGACGACGACGACGACGACGAAGGACACAGTCAGACAGATTTATGTATGAAGGAATAAAAAATAAATCCAACAAACACGATACGTACAGCGAGGAGTTCTTTGGCGGTGTTTTGTGAAATGTTCAAATTAAAGGAGTGTTTAAAACGCCATGTTTCCTCATTGATCACGACGACTATGAAATGGGCAAAGTCAAATAGATTTAAACGCAATTAAATAAAAGATCCAAAAAATGTGTACATATAACATGATTTTGACCGGTACTCATGAAAACAAAATAACAAGTCAGGAAGCGTTGAATCTTTTTGATTATTTTTTATTTTTTTTATTTTTTAACAAACCTTAGTTGTTTTCATGTTGTTATGAATATCGAAAACATGAAAAAGAAAAGATTTCAACCTGTACTTATGAAAACAAAATAACAAGTCAGGAAGCGTTGAATCTTTTGAAACTGTTTTTTTTACTACTACACACACATGCACGTACACAAGTCCTTGCGAACAATTTTAGTATTAATATTGTCTGCCTTAAACCTATTTTTGTTTTTAGATGTACATTCTTTTTATCTCTCATTATAGACCTTTATTATTACTGCACATACATACACGTACACACACGCACGCACACACACACACACACACACACACACACACACACACACACACACACACACACACACACACACACACATATATATATATATATTACTGAATACATAATTTATTATTTACTAGCGGGGGTACCCGGCGTTGCCCGAGTGTTTGTTTCCGGGACGGGGGGGGGAGTTTTAAAAAATGTTATGGTAGGTAAGTAGGAAGGATCAAACCCGGAGTCATGAGTAAAAGTAGGAAAATAAAGTGTGAAAAAAAAACAAAAAAAAAAAACATCTGCAACGTTAACAGTTCGGCCACCAAGAAAAGTCCATTCCAGTTGTTTAGGAAAAAAAAAACAAAAAAAAAACGACTACGGTAGGTCGGCGCGAACATGAAAATATAATGTGAATTGTCCAGCACGCTAACCACTACGCCACAGAGCACTGCAGCTTAGTTTAGTGATTTTAAATAACTTCACATGAAAGAACTACGAAGCCAAACCGGTGTTCTCTTCTCAACTGTTCCTTGTGAACGATCACCAAACGGTGTTAAGTGGTGGCAGGGGGAGGAGGAATTTATTAGAGAGAAAATATTTTACCACTTCCATTGATCTTAACCGATTTTGGCCGTGACTTCTCAGCAGAAAAAGTATAGAAATCTAAGATTATCGAGGAATTTGAGAAATAATAAGCCTATAACACACCTCAGATATTGTTCTGCCGTTTGTGCATATTATATTTGCATGAAATATCTTGATTTTTAATCCTATTAATGTCAAAATCAGACGGGAAAAATGAGTTCATTTTATTTATATAGAGAAGATAATATAATTAATTCCTATTTTGTATTATATGCTATACTAGATCTGCTTAGTAAGTAACCGTTGCACAGCATATGTGCTGCTAATTTGAGTCGTTCTTCATTGACTATAATTTTTACTTTGTACCATAAGGGTAGATGCTTTTCACATTTCCCTCTATATGTGATCATACGCAAATCACATGAACGAAATTATCTCGAATTTTCTTTAATGCTTTTTCTTTTGGAAATTTTAAGCATGATTTATTAAGGTTACTGCCATCTGAGGTAGGTGTTTGTCTCTTTCCTACCGTTGGAAAAACGTGACAAAATGTGCGCTCTGGCCAGAAAAAGTGATTCAGCAGCTCCGTCGACATTCCTCGGTAGAAGCGTTTCAGGAGCTTAGCAATTCACTAAAACTCATTCTCAAACCAAGAAGGTAAAGCCTGGGAGGGTGCAGCTCCTAGAAATGCACAGAAATGTATCTCCATCCGACAGAAACAAAGTCACCAACTCCAAAATATTATAGATTCTGTCGGATTTATTTTGAGGATGTTTCGTCGACTTCTCTTGCTACATAATGGATGACCTTATATCAAATCGCTAATATATAAGCAAGTGTTAATCTTAAAAAGGGTCGAACTAAGTGCATGTCAATGACACGAAGTTGAGAAAAAAAACTATTCTTACGAAAAGATTACGGGTAGAGATGTCATGTAGAATAAAAATGAAGGGACCTCAGCCGACATGGCACGACGTCACGATTATCGAGGTTGACGGGGAAACAACGGTTTGATTTCAGTTTGCCCATGGGATGCATGCAAGGCAAATCTTAGTATTAATATTGTCTGCCTTAAACCTATTTTTGTTTTTAGATGTACATTCTTTTTATCTCTCATTATAGACCTTTATTATTACTGACCATACATA
This sequence comes from Euprymna scolopes, assembly GCF_053919585.1. Lineage (NCBI taxonomy): Eukaryota > Metazoa > Mollusca > Cephalopoda > Sepiida > Sepiolidae > Euprymna > Euprymna scolopes. The sequence goes on along the minus strand of NC_136496.1, from coordinate 99,907,098 downwards.
CACGCACACACACACACACATATATATTACTGAATACATAATTTATTATTTATAATATAATTAATTCCTATTTTGTATTATATACTATACTAGATCTTAATCTCAACAATTTTGTAACAACTAAAGGAAAACCAAGCGCGAAATAGCCCTCTAAAATCTTTGTTCACTCTGTCCATCTATTTATTCTTAACTAGCGCCTTGCACGATCGTAAAATATGCTTAAATATATTTTAATTCATGCAGATTTCCTATTTCTTATTACAGAGCCTATTCTCTATTGAATATTATATTGTACCTAATGTATAAAATACTGACTTCAAATGTTAAAAAAAATACCTGAGTGCCATCAGCAAGAATCCAAAGTAAAAATTCAGCGCTCCAATCGTTTGAGGTGTCGACAGATAGAGAAGAGACATTTAAAATTAAATCATTTCAAGATATAAATGAATTTGCGCATGCTCAAAAGTAATAGAAATATGTTGGCAAGTTGAAATGAACATTTTGTATTAAAGCTTTTTCTGATTTTTTTCCCAGTATTTCGACATTTCTATACGCGTTATTAATCCATCTAAACAAAGATTTTACTCATTATAAACCGTCCTATTTCCTGTTAATTTCAGTGGTATGTGACCAGTAGTTTAAAAATTTATCAGTTAAATATTTACACATAGACATGCACACATCAACACATCTACTGTTTTATTTATATAGATATGCTAGTTAATTAATTCGTTAAGAGAATACTAGCCTCTCGTTCATGCGTGAGCAATTTCCCTTCCTCGTTTTCTGTACACGTTGAAAAGCCGCGTAAAAGACAGGATCAAAATAGCCACATAAAAAAGAACCTTTGAAAACATTACATTTCTCTTTTGAAGTTATTATGCATTATTTTTTACTTCAATAACTCGGTTATTTGATACCACGTCTATAACAAAAAAAAAAAAAAAAAAAAAAATGATAAACACACGTGGAACTTTTGCGTATTAATATATTAATCATTCTTCCCAATAGTAGCCAGCAATCAACTATTCATTAGTTTTGTGATGTTGATTTTTTTTTTTTATATTTCAGCAGGTTCAATTTCAGACATGGTAGTTCAAATCGCTTCCGATAGGTGTTATTCACTTTCATGCTATTTTACCTTCACAATTGAACATACATTTTTGTCAATTTCAGAAAGGTATTTCATAGTAGCGACTCCACTATATTTTTACCTTTTCTTTAAACCTTTCACACACAATTAAGCGTAATATTAAGTAACATGATAATGATCATTGTCGTAATAAATCTAACCTTTGTTTTGAAACTGTGAGGCTGGCACATTTTAACTACTATTAAAAAAAAGTTTTTAATCAGTTTTCGGCCAGAAATTTAGCTGTCAAATGGTCAAAGTTCAACAATTTGACCTTGAAAACTCTACCAAATTCCTCCGCCAATTTTGTGTCTAAACACTTGAAATTTTACATATAGGTTACTTGGACATGAATCTAACTTTATGATTTGATTTGAGCCCAAGACAATAAAATTGGGCAAAAAAAAAAAAAAAAAAAAATTGACCTCTGCGGTCTTTACCAAATTACGTAGCAAATTTCTGGTCTAAACATTTGAAATTTTACATAAAGTGCATTCAGACATAGCGCAAGCTTTTTAATCGGTTTTTGGCCGAGAATTTAGCTGCTAAGGGGACAAAGTTCAAAAGATTTTACCTTTGCGTTCTCTAATAAACTATTAGGCCAATTTTGGATCAAACATTTGAAATTTTACATAAAGGGTATGAAGACATGCAACAAGCTTTTTAATTAGTTTTGGGTAAAAATTTGAATGCCTAGATGTCAAAGTTTACAGAGTTGACCTTTGCAGACTCTACCAACCTCTTCCGCCAATTATGGGTCGGAACACTTGAAATTTTGGACATAGGTTACCTGGACATGAGTCAAACTTTTTAATATATATACATGTGCCCACCTTATATATATATATATATATATATATATATATATATAATGATAAAAATTACAATAAGTTTACCAAGGTAATCAAAATGGTAAACTTAAAATATATTATAAATATTAAAGAGTTAATATTATCCACTTATCTTGTGTTTCCTTTTTTAAAATTAAATATGTTTTTAACTCTTTTTCAAGATGTCTTTTAACATGTTTTATTAATCATTTGTTCATATATATATATATATATATATATATATATATATATATATATATATATATATATATATATATATATGATGAAAATAATGGAAATAGTATTCCGACAAAATAGAGAAATAAAAAGGAACAAACCGTATTATGTGTTCATCAACGTTTCGTCTTTATTTGATTCATCCAGAGGAAGTCTCGAAATAAAGACGAAACGTTGATGAACACATAATACGGTTTGTTCCTTTTTATTTCTCTCTCTCTCTCTCTCTCTCTCTCTCTCTATATATATATATATATATATATATATATATATATATATATATATATATATATGTGTGTGTGTGTGTGTGTGTGTGTGTGTGTGTGTGTGTGTGTGTAAAAAATGAATACGAAAAGTATATATGTTCATATATTTTCTCTATTTATTTCTAACTAGCAAGCCGCCCGGTCTTTCCCGGTCGTAAAACACGCATGAATATTATATTCTAATTATTTATTTTGAACAGAAATGCCATAGGTATTAAGCGTAACGTTACATTCTTTAAAAAATGAATAAAAAACCCGGAAAAAACTGAGACCTGTCAGCATTATGTTTTTATAAACAGTTCATTTCTTGTAAGTAAAAAATAATCCTCGAGCTGAGATCGAAACCAAAAACCCAAAGAGAATGAACCACAAGGCAAGCTTGCCACGGCCTTAAAAATATTTTTCAAACCTACTTATTTTGAACAAGGAATCTGTCATCTGAACGTTCACGCATGCGTAGTCGCGAAACATTGACAAATAGATAAAATATTGATTACCTCCCAAGTACCAATGTTTTAAATTCTGACCCATTAGCAGCATTTTTTCAGAGAATAAAAACCAATTAAAGCGTTTTCCAAATATCTGAATAACCTACATGCGAAATTTCAAGTCTATAGGTCAAGGTATATAGACTGAGAAGTGTCCTCACACATTCTCATTTTTTTATAGATATATAAATGGATTTGATGATATAAAAGTTTTGAAAGAGCATACTTTTCGACCGTATCTTATGGACTTATAAAACCGCATTTTTACCGAAATTTATAACGCTGTATCTACCTAATCAACTGTCCGATTTTACCGGATTTTATTTTCGGATTATTGTTTATTCCTTACCTTCCCCCTCTTTTCAGTAACATCTATGTTTTTATTTTCGAGAGAACTTAGATTCAATATGAGTTGCTAGTTTTGTGTTTTTGTACGCTGCCTTATGATATATTTTTCGGGAAATGATATTTGCTTTTCTGAAGGTCATATGACCGAAAAATCTGAAATGGGCATAATAATTAATGTTGTTCATCTTTGGTGAAAAAATTCCTCAAAGATGCACCGTTGTTTTGTATATGGAAGAATGAACAGAAAAATAAATTAATATATATATATATATATATATATATATATATATATATATATATATATATATATATATATATATATATATATATTACTATAATTATTTTTTATTATCTGCAGACCTACAGACACTAGTGTTTCATCCTTTCGGGAATTATTAGTGCAGGGTGTCACAATTACCGCTGGTCGGGAAATTCGAACCTGGCAACGAAGCTATCTCTGACTCCATTAGCAAAGAAACAAACCCACATGGCCAACGTTAACTGCAAGAAATACAGTTGAAATTTAAATATTTATTTTTAAATGTCAAGACAATGATAATGATCTAATGATTATGGCATCATGATTTTCGCGTGTAAGCTTAAGTTACCGACTTTTATCTTCAACCTAGAGTGCTCAACAATAAGAACAGAGTTCTTTATATATATATATTTATATATATATATATATATATATATATATATACATATATATATGTAAATATATAAATATATATATGTATGTATATATATATATATATATATATATATATATATATATATATATATATATATATATATATATATATATATATATATATACTAGACTACCCGTGACCAGTTGAGTCAGTATGTTATATTAGCTATGGAATTCATGTATGAGCGTAACACTTGTGACGTAAAGAAAATAGTTTTTTTTTTTTTGACATAACAGAAACATTTCTATGAAAGTATATTAAAATGAAAAATCACGGACGGATCACTCAAACATGAAAAAAAATCCTCCCTATTCGTGTAAAGTTACCTATTTTTCCGAATAATCGCTTAAAAATCGAAAATTAAACATGATTTTCCTACGGATTGAACGCCGACGAAAATCATTTAGCAGCAAGGAAGGAAGGAAAAGGGACGGATAGAGAGTAGTAGTAGTCTTGGCTTTACTACAATTGTTCTTATGTTTGTCAACGGGTTAAAGTTGTTTAGTTGTAAGAAAATAGCGACAGTATAGTTGTAATAAAAATATTTGCAAAACACCCCCACTTTTCCCATGTTAAATAATAATTTCGAAATAATAATGTTAATATTTCAGTGCGCATGTCAAAATCTGCAAAAGAAGCGATTTGTGTTTATTTGTTTACGTTGCATTCGTAACCGGATGTCATAAACCGGAAAGTGGTTTACATCACTCGTTACAAAGTCATTTGAGTTTTATAATTATATATATATATATATATATATATATATATATATATATATACATATATATATATATATATTATAATAATAGCGGTAATCAATCAGCACTGTTCGTGTCGATATGTGTGTTTAATCGAAAGGTTTTTAATGAAAATAATTTCAAATATAGTATCTTAAACAATTTTTACTTTGAAAGAAAAATTACATTTATTCCTGGTGAAATTAGCTACTCTTATAAGAATCAGATTTTTCCTAAAATGAAATTTTGTTGCCACTTCTGGGCAGACGCCTATGGGCGCACACTTGGTGCTCTAGAAAATAAAATCGTAATCTAGTCGGGTGATTATCTCTTCTATTAAAAAAAACTTTCTCATTTTAGAGACGTTAATAATCTCTCTCTAATCTATCGTTATTTACGTAGAAGGTGCTCAACTGATTTCCAGTCTCTGATCTCTCCTTGAAATTCATTCACAGCGTCAACTCATCTTCCTGCCTCAACGAAATCAATTTTCCTTTCTTCGTCCGGATGTCTTAGTGTCATGCGAATTTTCTGCTAAAAGAACCCATTGCCATGGAACTGTTTACCTGCAGAATGCGACATGAGCGTCTTCGAACCCAATGCCAAAGGATTATCATGAACCATCCGCACAAGTATTATTCGACTTTGGTTCACTCTAATCACTCTCAGTACTCCCATAAGGTTCATCATCTTTAACTAACAATCTTTTCATATCATTAATTAATATACCGAAGTGGCTCGGTGCCTTGGTGGGTGATGAACCACCTACTTAAACAAAAATAGTGAAAGTTACCGTCGAATAAAGTGGTTACTTGGGAACGAATCTTACAGTAACCATCGTGATAAAAAATGATAATGAAACCATCCAAGAACTTTTGGCACAACAGACAACCCAGTCTGTTATAATTTATAAAATTGGTAAATAAATATTATTATTATTTTTTACTTTAGTTCTCTTCAGACTATTATCCTCACTGTCACTATTTATTTTTGACTACATTTCTGGCCTTCGAACGTATTCTTCATCGACCATGATATTTTAACTGTGTTAGTTTCTAAGAAAATTAGAGAACAATCGGCCAAAATGTAGTCGAAAAATAAGTAGAAATGAGGACGACAGTTCGAAGATATACTATGCAAATCTCTAAAAACCAGCTTGAACTTAATATTTTAAATATTCTATGGTGCTCGTCCATCTGTCCGTTGTTGTGAGGAAAGAAAAGGAAAGTCGAGGATGAAAATGAGTCTTACGACATCTTAAACATGGTTTGATCATTTTATGCTAAAATCATCAATGTTTTTGTCTGCAGTTTATTTTTTAAGTTTTTAAATAGAAATCGTTCCAGACGAGGCGTGAAGCCACTTGATATAAGGAACTATCAAGAACGAAAGATCATTATCGCATAAAAAATGGCAGATGCCTATTGAGCTTAGTTTTGAAAAAAAAAAGCCAAGAATTCAGATAGGAGGAAAACGGTGAATAGGAAATGAGTTCCACAAGTTTGTAGTTCTTGAAAAGAAGCTACTAGAATAGAAAGTTGTATTCCAATGAGGTATAAAGACCGTGAATTGACGGAGACCATTAGACTAACAAGTCAAGCAAGCAGAACCAAAAGGAGGAAATAGATTTGACAATTCTGAAAAAACATACGCCATAAAAATATTTAGAAAGTTACTAAGCCTAACAACACCATGTCTTGGGGAGGGAGGTTGCAGAGAAGAAGAACGGATGGGACCAATCAAATTGCAAATACGTTTCTACACCTTTTCAAGAATCCCAAGAGATTCGACAGCTCAAATACGACAACAATACTCTATGCATAGTCTAATAGTAGATTTGTAGAGAAAGTTGCAGATTAATTTGGAATTTGAAGAGATTTTTATTACATCATACAGCAACTGGACGTCACCATAATGAAAAATGACACTCAAGACAGTGATGCTGACATGGTTCTCACGTTGGAATCAAGATGAAGCCATTCAGACTATCACCGAAAAGAATACTCAACATCGAAAAAGGAAGGGGAACATTAAGTGCTTAAATCTATGGAAAGGTGTTTCCTGTCTCGCTGCACCTGGCCTTGTATGGACCAAGAACTGGCGCTCTTGGTTCTAGACCAGTTTCCTTACTGGCGTATTAGAATCTCTTTCTGCCATAACTATTTTAGCGATATTCGGAATAAACCAATTAATGAATGAATAAATGAACGGAGATTTGTTATCTCTGACATCGGGGCATTTATGCGGTTTATGGCGGGAATCGTTACGTGAAAGTGTTGAGAGATGAAAGAACCATTACTGTTTCTTACGAGTCATTGTACGGCTGCAGCTATGTATACGTGCAGACGTCACACGAGGCTGAGGCTGTGAAAGGGTATGTGTGATAGATAGATTAATTGATAAAAGAAAGAGAGAGAGAGAAAGAGAGAGAGAGAGAGAGAGAGAGAGAGAGAGAGAGAGAGAGAGAGAGAAGCGGAAATGAATGGGTTTTTATTAGTTAAAGATACATTTACATGAATACGATAAGGAAACTCTCCACAGTTTACTTGTTGTTTTAATGGGAGATAACCGACCGAAGACAGACATGCAATTCACAGTTGAAACCTAATGGTTTCTGCAGTGTCAGAGGCATAATCTGAGATAACATGCTTTAAACATACATATACAATCATATATATATATATATATATATATATATATATATATATATATATATATATATGTTTTAAACATTCACATACATACATATATATTTATGTATATATATTCTTTTATTTTGTGTCATTTTCGTTGAATTAGATTTTATTTCCACTTTGTGCATCATGCCACTTGTGGCCAGACACACAAAAAACGCTCAGTTCTCTTTTGAGTCTGCCTTTTCCTGATTAGGATGTCGCTGATAATTCGATGTTTACTTTTAAAGAGCAAACCACCGCCATCCACTCAGGTTCACTTCCGTTTCCTCTTAATATTAATGTCTTTTCACAAAATGGCCGCCAATTGATATAATTGAAACGAAAATACTTATAGACGGAGGTAGATAGAGGCATACATACTTATAAAAAAGAATCAGCTTTAAAGACTTGTACGTAGTCTTTCACTCACAAACTCACACCCACATACTAAATTAGTGTCTAACGTAAGATATAACAGGAAATATTGTGCTTCGCCAGTTAGCAGTCGCTATATATATTTTTTTTAGATATATTACTAAAATATTCATATAAACTCATAGAATTACGTAAATAATTTAATCTTTCAATAATAAAGTATAATTTTTGATGATCTACAAAATAGCACACACCGTTGAGATTTTATTATAGAGTTTAGGATGTCTTTCTTAATTGTTGGTTACGGTTGTTTGACTTGTTATTTGCGTTTTCACCACTTAAGATTTCGTCTGGCATCTAATAAAAGGCACATGTTTTACTTACTAATTTTTTGTGTGATGAGATAGAAGTATATATACAGGGTGGCCGAAAAGTCCCAGGACACTATACACATGGCTTATAAGCTTTGACATCCAAGTCCTTTTTCATATGATCCATCATGGTAGCCCTTGGTATTCCAAGTTCAGCAGAACGTTTTCTGGTGATTTCTTGGGAGACTGTTGCAGTGATTCTTGAACACCAGCACACGTTTCCTTTCGTGTTTCAGGCCTGCCACTTCTTGCCTGATCCAGAACGCTACCTGTTTCAAAAACTTTCTTCTCCCACAGATACAGATTACTTCTTGATGGCGCGGGCTTTCCAAATCTTTCTGTGAAAGCACTTCGAACATCTTTTCGGCCAGTGTCCTGGGACTTTTCGGCCACCCTGTATATATATATATATATATATATATATATATATATATATATATATATATATATATATATATATATATATACGAGTAAACAGTTAATAAAACATGTTAAAAACATTTTGAAATGAGTTAAAAACATATTTAATCTGAAAAGGAAACACTAGTAAGTGGATAGTCCTTAATCCGCGGAGTTTCGAAGAAATACTTTCCTTCTCATCAGAGGGTAGGAATTAGCAAAATGCGGGATCGGATTTTGCATGCAAAATTATTTGATGAAACAACGAGTTAGTCAAAGATCTTACTTAAAAACAAAAAAAGTGACGCAGAGGGAATATGGTGAAGAAAAAGGTGATTACACATGAATGGATAGTCTGTTGGAAGATAAATAATCCAGTGATGGTAAAATCCAAGTATATAACTTCAAGAAAGTTAATTGAATTTCCATTTGCACAAGTAAAATCCCAAAATCCCGTAATTGGAAGAAGATGGTCCATAATAATCCAAAGGCAGGAATCTATGGAAAAATTTCCAAAAATGTGTACAAGGAAAAAAGGAAAGAATTCCAATAATATTAATAAAAGAAAAATAAGATATGCTTTTCATTCTACTGCCGAGATATAAATATTTTATTTTATATATATATATATATATATATATATATATATATATATATATATATATATATACTCGTTTGAACACTTTCGACTGCTTACTGCTGTGCCCGTGTTTGGTATTTATAAGATGTTAAATTTTCCTTAATTCTCATGGTAATTGTTAGTGGCCCGGATGTAATGTCTTAGCAAATGGAACAAAGATGGCGTTGGAGCTGAGTTCGAATCTCCCGACCAGTAGAAATTGCCACTTCCTACACTGATGATTGCAAAAGCATGAAACACTAGTGTCTGTAGGTATAAAAAGAAGTATTATCAGTTATACACATGCACACATATATTTATTTTCATAATTGAATAATAATTATTCTTTTATACTTACAAACACTAGTGTTTCATGCTTACGCAACCACCAGTGTATGATAACAATTCCAATCGGTCAGGAGGTTCAAACCCAACCATGAAGCCGTCTTTGATTCCATATTCACAGAAAATGTCGAAATTTGATTTCTTCATTTCTCTACGAATGTGACAGGAAAATTATTGGTACTAGTAAGGGGGGGTTCTTATTATAATGAAATATTTGAATATAAATATGAAATTAAATGTAAATCTAGGCGGGAATACGATCCTTTACGCATAGCAACTCAGTTCAGAAATTCGTAATGATTGGTTAATTATTTTAGGATTGAATACTGTTAATACAAATATATACAAATATGCACACGCTAAATTTTTCAGATGAGGATTAATGGTTCATATTATTTGAATAATTCGTCACTCATCTTGAGTGTTATTTTCAAAATAGCATTAATCTCTCGTCTTATGTGCTATTTTCACAAAGTTTCGGTCGATTTAACCTTCTTTGGATGCATCGTGTTTAACACAGGAATCTTTCTGTTGAATACGGAATCTTTCTGTGTGAATTTACTCCGCGGGGGGGGGGGGTAGCATGCTCTCATTTCGTCAACCATGACCGGGTATAAGTACTAAGTAATTCGCAGTTGTATTTCGAGTATTGCCTGGACTGAGAATCGAAACTTTTAACCTCAACAACTAAAATTTACGTAGTACTTTATCTGTTACAAACGGTACAAATACACAGATCTAGCCAGAGAGCTGAAAGGGATATGGATGATGAAGAAAATCAAGATAATACCCATAATAGTAGGAGCACTAGGAACAATTTCAAAAAGCTCGGAAATAAGAATGAGAGAAATTGGAATAAGAGGAATGGCTAGAAAGATACAACGAATAACAATAATGAAAACAGCTGAAACATTAAGGAAAAAAACTTGAATGCGGAGACTAATACACATAAGCCACATGCGCGGGCCAGACAAACTGCTGCTGGGCCAAAACATATAGAAGCGTTACATGGATAAGAACATTGCAGCTGCATATTTATAAGTTCTCTATCCCCTCCCCCACTCCTATTGCTCCATCACCCCCCCAAAAAAAAGAGTGATGCCAAATAGCCAAGACGGGTCAAGGAGGATGAAAAGACCGAGTAGAGAGCGCTGATCAGAACTTCGCTTGACAAGTGCGAAGAGAACTGGGACCTTGGGGAGGCTTATTGCCACTCAAATTCCAGTGGAGACCACTGACCACTGCCAGCGAGAAATCAATGGTAAGCGGCTGTTGCGATAACGCAAATTCATATGCTAACGTTATCGAAGGAGGTATAGAGTACTGGAAATATAAGGAGACTTGTTGTCATTCAGCTTCCAGAGAACACCACAGGTTGTTTTCAAAGAGAGATATTTGACTACCTGTGTAAAAGCTCCTTGTGAGTCAATAACAATAACAGCAATAGAACTGTCAGCTGGAGACAGCACTTGACAGATAATAATACATAGAGGCATCTTCCAAGGAGATTCACTATCACCACTACTGTTTATCATAACCATGATGCCACTAAATTACATACTGAGGAAATGTAATGCCGGATACAAATTTAAAGACACAGAACTAAAAATAAACCACCTCATGTATATGGATAACCTGATGCTAAAAGCAAAGCAAAAAGAAACTGGAGAAGCTGATAAACACAGCCAGAATATTTAGCTAGGACAATGGAATGGAAAAAATGTTCATTACTTGAAATGAAAAAGGATGGAAATGTTCAACCAAGAGAAGATGAGAGCGCTCAGTGAAAATGACACTTACAAATATCTAGGGGTGTTGGAATTAAATCTACAGAAATGAAAGCGAAGATTGAAAAAGAGTACCTGAGAAGAACGAGGAAAACTACTAGAAACAAAGCTATGCAGTAGAAGTTTAATTAAAGGAATAAACACCTGAACAGTATTACTAATAAGGTACTATGGACTGTTTATAGGATGGGTTGAAGAAGAACTTAGACACTTTGATCAGAGAACGAGGAGCTAATGACAATGCACAATGTATTACGCTAAAAAGATAAAACTGATCGATGTAAAATGAGCGAAGAAGGAAGGAGATTGATAAATGTAGAAAACTGCGTAGAAAGCACAAAATAGACTTGAAAAAGTATATAAGTAAGAGCACAGAAAGATTGTGCAGCGACAGGCAGTCAAGAATAACAATACAGGAAATTATGAAACCAAAAACAAAAAGACAAGAAAAGAAAAGTAGGAAGAGATACTACATGGGGAAAGCTGCGCATTGGGAACTCTGCAGACGATTACACCTCGAACATGGTGACAAATGGTTCAAACACAAACCAGAGAAAGTACAGGAAAACGAATACCACACAAGCCTTCGGGACATGGAGATACAAACAGATAATCCCACCCAAGCAAAAAGACCAGACGTCATAATAATTAACAAGAAGGAAATAAATTGCGAATTTGTAGATTTTATGGTTCCAACGACAAGGTGAAGAAAAAAGAGACAGAAAAACGAAATAAATAAACGGAACGTGCCAGAGAACTGTAAGAAATATGGGACCCGAAGAAAATCAATATAATACTAATACTTGTAGGAGCACGAGGAACAGTTAAAAAAAACTTTAAAAAAAGACTAAGAGAAATCGGAATTGACGTGAAGACAGATTTTGCAATGTAAAATGTTTTTGATTCCTAATGGGGGGGGTAGAGATTTATTTGCTGCCAACCTCAGCAAAATGTGGCACAAGGCCGAAAGTTGGGATCCAGCAGGCTCCCCTAAAGGAGGGGCACTCCTGCAATTGTAAAAATTGCCTGAGTAACCCCGTCGGCATTCCCCGGTCGAGCGCCTCAGGCAGTAAGCGATAAACTTACTCCACCGGAAAGCCCAGTGGCAAGGCCTGGGAGGGTGGACCTCCTAGGTATTACCCAGGCAGTGTACCTCAGTCCGACAGATGCTGGGCCGGTTCCCGGCCCGTCACCTGTCACGCTGAGTGTCAAGTAACGAATCATTGACGAGTACTTCTACCCTGTCTCCCTGCAGCCGTAATCGCTAGGAGACACATCCCCCATCGGACGAAGTAATGGGGATAGAGATTTCATTGCTGCCCACTACAGCAATATGTGGCACAAGGCCGGAAGGTGGGGATCCAGCAGGCTCCCCTAAAGGAGGGGCACTTCTGCAATTGTAAAAATTGCCTGAGTAACCCCGTTGGCATTCCCTGGTCGGGGCACCCAGGCAGTAAGCGATAAACTTACTCCACCGGAAAGCCCAGTGAAAATATATATAAGAACAAGTACTTAATTCTTATTTCATTATATATATATATATATATATATATATATATATATATATATATATATATATATAGATGTTTCGTGTTGCGGGGTTCAAATCGTTCGACTGGTATTAATCGTGACACCCTGCACTGAAGATTCCCGAAAGGATGAAACACTAGTGTCTGTAGGTATTTAATTATTATAGTAAAAAATAATTATGACAGCCCCTTTAAGAAATTCGTTTTTTATCGTCGAGCACTTTCAGTTGAATTAAAGTCGGTCAATTTAGCTGTTATGCATAGATCATCGTATAACGATTAGATCACTGTCTGACTGACGTAAATGAACATTTAAAATTAAGATGTTTAAATTCAACGTTATTTCACGCGGTTAATGGTACCCAAAAGGATTAGGTCTCCGCTAATCGAGCCAGAGATGTCTCGTGTTGCGGGGTTCAAATCGTTCGACTGGTATTAATCGTGACACCCTGCACTGAAGATTCCCGAAAGGGTGAAACACTACTGTCTGTAGGTATTTAATTATTATAGAAAAAAATAAATATATATATATATATATATATATATATATATATATATATATATATATATATAAAAGTTGTGATACAACGAAACAGTACTGTATGTAGATCACTACATATATACTTTAAGCACCCCTCTTTGGATAGAGCACTTATTTGACTGTAAATGCGAAGCTCGCTGTTTATAAACAAAAGCAAGCCACTTGAGCACTATAAAAATGGTGGACGAATGTTTGTTTGACATGAACATTTTTTTAGGTCATTTGCGGGCGCTGCTCTACATTTACACAACCACACAGCTAGGAAAGTTCAGGCAAAAAAAAATCTCTTTCAGTCAGCCCTCCTCGGCCGACTTCACAATTATTATATTTTTATAAGATCAGAACCTTTCTGATCTTCTTGGTATTTACTTTTTGGGTGTAGGATCTTACCTATGATTCACATCAGCTACTTTCCAGCCACCCATATGCCGCAGACTAGAGGTTTCCACCTCCCTCGAAATGGACGACTCCCTTCGTCCCAAAAGTATCCTGATCGTCTCTTTCCGCATGGTTAGTCTTATCAAGTATGGCTTTGTTTTTTATTCTATAACTATCTTATACGGGACATACCAAAGCTTATAACCAATCTGCTTGGTTGGCTTTAACCATCAAGATATACCTTTTTTTCTCTCATACGGATTCACTCGGATTTCCTTGCTTGGATTCTTGAAACTTCGACGAGGATTTAGAAATATCACCCCTAACTAACTAACACCTTTTGCGCCACAACACCTTAATTGCGCCTAAATTCTATCTAATTGCCCGATTTTTTTGTGATTTTTCTTTTCTCTCACCAGAGCTTCCAAGATCCAGCAGATATATCCCACATTCATGCGTCTCTAAAAAAAATACAAGGTTATATCTTTCTTACGTAATCTACGGCATATTTTTGCCTGTCTCTTACTTCATTAAGCTATATGTGATTGCCTCGGGACTACCTATCATCGGTTTACTGGTCCCCTTAAGAATTTTCGTATTCTTTCCAACGCCTGTTTATTAATTAATCCAAGTCTTACCACTTGCTTGGAGTCGTTACGTGCAACCAGCTTATTTTAAGCACTTAATTAACCAGGTTACCAAATTTTTCGAATAGGGGCACATTTTGTGCTTGTCATTCCCTACCAAGTCACTTTTCTTGGAAAAAAATTATATGATCTCTAAAAAAAAACAACAAACAAAAACCAAATGCTAAAAAAAAAAAACATCTTTCCTACGGCTTATCACATCTAAAAACTCTCTAAATACCCGTTTACGTAATTTTAATTCTTGTCCCCCTTCTAAAATTCTAACTGAATCTGTAAGCCAACCATACGTTTTAACTAGTTTTATTTTCTCCTAGACTGTTTAAATTTAATCTACCCAACTGTCCAGTCAGTAGAGGGTCTGACAAAAAATAAAGAAAACCGGTTTTCATCAAACAGAAATGGAATCAGCAACAATTTTATCCTTCTACCCCGTTTTTATGAGTATTTTACGACAGAACAATCCCGAAAGCGTATTAGTATATATATATATATATATATATATATATATATATATATATATATATATATATATATATATATTGATGGTTAAGTTTTTAAAAATAAAGTAGAACCCCGGGATACATACATACATACATACATAGGCCCTTAACGTCGAGGACGACGATTGGCAAGGCGCTTCAGTCTTCTACAGTTCAGGAAGTCTGTGTATTGCTGGCAGGATCTTTTGGCACCAGATCTTATAGCAGCTTGCCACTTTGCTCGGTTGCCGGCAGAGGTTTCCCAAGTGTTGTGAGGGATGCCGAAGACCTGGAGGTCACGTTTCAGGACATCCTTGTAGCGGAGGCGTGGCCTGCCAGCACAGCGAGGGGCATCAGCTATCTCTCCAAAGAGAAGTGCTTTTGGTAGCCGGCTGTCGTCCATGCGGCAGGTGTGGCCAGCCCAACGTAAGCGACGGATGCGCAGCACTGTGTACATGTCAGTACTCTTGGTCGTGGAGAGGATAGCTGTGTTTGGTACATGATCCTTCCATGTGAATCCAAGAATTGTGCGCAGGCATCGGAAGTGGAAGGCTCAGCACTAGGCGAGACATGGCTCACTAGAACCCCGGGATACGGACTTAAAAACTAGTAACAAAATACAGCACAGTATATAATACACACACACACACACACACACACACACACACACACACACACACACACACACACACACACACACACACACACACATATATATAATCAAATAAAATTCTTAATAACATCGTAAGACGATGCAAATACCATAATCAGGGGCCGAAAAACCCTCGTATTCCCCATCATAATCTGAAACAACCGTATCCTAGAGTCACCGTATCACGGGGTTTCACTGGATTTTAGAAATATAGCAATATCATTCAAAGAAAGTGTTCTATTCGTTTACAAAGAACTCGGCGTTAACGCTAATGTTAACTAAGTTATTGTTGAGCACTTTAAAGTTGAAATAGAAAGTCGGTCACCTAAGCTCGCATGCGTCGATCATGATGTTATAATCATTAGATCACTATGGTCGGATGTTACGACATTTTAAACATAAATATTAAAGTTTCAACAGTATTTCTCGCGGTTGAGATTGGCTACGAGGTTGATTCCTTGCTAATGGAAACAGAGATGGCTTTGTGACCGGGTTCGAATCTCCCGACCGGTAGTAATCGTGTCAGCCTGCATTGATGATTCCCGAAAGGATGAAACACTAGTGTCTGTAGGTATTAAAAAAATAATCTCGTAATAATTATATGATGGACTCTCCCCGTCGATTTCGACGTATGAGGTTCAGACAACCACTATTTCTAAAACTCATTTATGCTTTTGCCTCTGATGACTTTTTAGTCCAGCAAGCGACTTGCAGACAATGCCACAAATAGAACATGAATGTGGATTTAATGCTGCAGATATTGGTTCGGCTGGTAGTCGTTTTGCTCTTACTCTGTTTTCTTTCAGTTGCCTTAAGCTTTCAGATTGAAACCTCTGGAGACCTTCAAAACACCTTGATCTCCATCCTTTTGGGTCATTCACCTCATCTTCAAGACTCCTGTATGGTATGTTCACTGCAGACAAGTTACTCTTCAACTTGTCCTTGTACCTAAGCCAAGGACGTCCGACAATTCTTTTACCACCCTCAAATTGACTGTACATCGCAATTTTTGGAATTCTGTCATCGGGCATCCTCAATACATGACCAGCCCACCGCAATTGCGATTGAATAAGGAATAATTCAATACCAGATATTTTGCATTTTGTGAATAATTCGGCATTTGATACCTTGTCACGGAGGCTAAGACCACATATGGAGCGTAGACAGCTTTTGTGGAAAACGTCCAGCTGATTAATGTGATGTCTGTATGGAGTCCATGACTCAGATCCATAAAGAAGAATGGAAAGAACAACAGCACGGTAGACAAGGATTCTTCGTCGGTTTAATATATATATATATATATATATATATATATATATATATATTGTATATATATTATATATATTATATATATGTTATATATATTATATATATTATATATATAGTGTATATATATTATATATATAATATATATATATATATATACATACACACATATACATTCTTTAACAGGCTTGCTTCTCTGTGACGACGAGCACGTACACACATTTCCCCTGCCTTTCCCAGTTCAGTTATATAAAACACTACTTAAAATCATCGCGAATATATAAAAAAGCGTTTTGTTATGAGCTCTAGTGATGAAGTGTCCATTGTCATCGTATGTTTCGCAGTATTAACGAAACGCATATCATATAATCTATACTATAAGATTTTCTATGTGGACGTTTATAGAAAAATAAATAAAATGAAAATAAAACTGAAAATAAAACAAAAAAAAATTCGGGGTATCATATTTAAAAAATTTCTAGTTCAACAAAATGCATATGAAGAAGGTCGGAAGTTAAATCAGCCGAAGTGTTGTGAGAATAACATTCAAGGTGACATTAGTATATTAATTTATTTTTATTTCGGACTATTATTCTCATCTTTATTAGTTGTTGTTTTCATCTTTATTGGTTGTTGTTTTTTTACGACGTTTCGGCCAACTATTCATCTGGCCTTCGTCAGGTGGTAACCGCGACGGATACTAATAAAGATGAGAATAATAGTCCGAAATAAAAATAAATTAATATATATAATGCTCATCTCAAAAATAAATTCCAATTAAGGAATAATATATATGTGACATTAGCAGTCCGAATAATCCAAATAATACAAATGTTACATATCGTTTTATATAAATCATTAAATTGTGCCCTATTTGCGTCATCCATTACTTTTTACTTTTTTTTACTCGTAAGTGACAAGTCTTATATGCTATGTTAACATTTAAACATTGCATGCGTGACTATATTTTCTTAATTCCCTTCATTGTATATACGTCCTACTGAGCGGTTTTTTCGTGTGTCAAGTTTCTTTGTTGCTATTTTCTTGTCCCTTGATCAGACCCCCAGTACTGCTACGTATCTTCACCAGTGGTGTTAGACCTTATTTTAACAAAGCTCGTTCCGGACGCACATGCACAGCCGCCCTTCTTTTAGATTACGACAGCGATTCTAGAAATGGGAGGTTTATTTTAGCGGGAAATATTCAACGTTTTACGATTAAAATTTCATTTAAATCATAAACGAGAGTGGCGGTTATTTTATCCAAATTAACTATTAGATAGATAGACAGAGATATATATTAGATAGATAGACAAAGATATACATTAGATAGATAGACAGAGATATATATTAGATAGATAGACAAAGATATATATTAGATAGATAGACAGAGATATACATTAGATAGATAGACAAAGATATATATTAGATACATAGACAGAGATATAGATATACTGAAAAACAGACAGACAGACACTGATCGTCGATGGCGATTCTCCATAATTTTGTCGTTTTTAAGACATGAATATCAGTGACCGTCCACTATTAATTTCCACAAGGTACTGATTTAAATCCAATCTATTTTTGTTTGCCCTAGTCTCCGTGACTTCATATTCCGGTTAATCGCATATAACGTTAAGTGTGACACTTATAATAGTCACTTCGTCCAATTTGACCCCGAGCTCATATGGGCCCAAAATTCACACCGGGAAAATTGTTTGTATCGCGTACGAGTTGTCATGGTAACCTATATTGATTCACAGGTGTCAGAATCTATACTAGTGTACGTATCATCCAAAATCCAACATATCTATCTATCTATCTATCTATCTATCTATCTATCTATCTATCTATCTATTTAAAGCAGTAGCGTTTTTAGTGTGTGGTTGTGTCTTACAGTCCACACCATGACCAAACCTGGCATAATGCTATACTCCCACCTAGAGATAGTGCATAGCATTTTCAAGGTCAAGGTCATAGCCTATGTATATATACTCCCCTACAGCTCGCACCACTAGACTGATAATGACCAACCTGACATGATGATGATGAACACAATTTTCGAGGTCAAAGTCAAACGTTAAGGTGGGGATTTTGCTATACGCTAGGGTACCCACTTCGCCAGTCATTTATAATCCAACACGAATTTAATTATTTTTACTCTTGTTTACTCTAAATAAGCCATATTGCTACTATTAAAACATAAAGGGTTACTGCATTCGGGACAAGATTTTAGGGGAAACCTAAGTGGGGAGTTTATATATATTTGCATGTTGACAAAGTGCTAGTAAAATGTTCGTAAGGTCAGAAAAACAGAGAAGCATTTCCAAGAGTACAGAAGATATCATTTTCCGGCATCTAAAGACATCTACATTTTATTACTATTAGGTTGAGAAGAAAGTTCTTGAGGAATTTGTAATTTTGATTTTAAATGATGTATTTTCAAATAAGTTTTCGTTATAATACCTTTAATTTATATATCATTTTAAAGAGAGTTTTTCGTTCTATCTGATCGTTTAAATTACATTCGTTTTAAATCGATTATGTTTCCTTTTAGAACGTTGAATGCAAGATGGAAAAAAACCCCAATTCACACAATTTTCTTATTTCAATTCAAGCTAGGCCGAAAGCTACTGAAATAACTCGCGATATCAACGAAGCGTTTGGTCCAGGAACTACTACTGAACGCGCAACACAATAGTGGTTTAAGAAATTTCCTGGTGGCGACGAGAGTCTTGTAGATGATGAGCGTTGTGGTCGGCCATCGGATGTTGACAATGATTAGTCGAAGCCAATCGATGTAAAACTGTTCAATAACTTTCTTCTGAGTTAGACGTAACGTATACGGAGATTTCCAACCACTTCAGAGGGATTGGAAAGACAAAAACTTAATAAATGGGCGCCTCACGAATTGAATGACCCCCCCAATAAAAAAAAACAAAAGAAAGAAAGAAAGAAAGAAAAAAAACAAAAAACAAACAAAAAACAGCGTTATAAAGTGTCATCTTCGCTTCTTTTACACAACAAGTGGAATTCGGGCCTTGATAAGTAAAAAAAAAAAGTTCTGACAAATGTCTCTCAGAAAGTTTTTATAGTCGGTTATAATCTGTTCCGACCCTATACCACATTTTTTTATAATCTTTGATATGTCCATTCAAGAATTTAAAAAAGGTGCCAATTTATTAACTGTCGTCTGCTGAGATTTTCATTGGCTAAACCCATAACCGTTTGTTATCGATTTTTCATTGGCTGAACGTTTTTTTGTTTTATCAGCGCTCGGCATATTCCAGTGATTTACATCAGTTGCTGGGCTATGCCGAGGCAACATTCACGGGAATGCCGGTCAGTAAAAGTAGAAGTATCATTTGACTATGCATTCATTATAAAAACTCATGATCGACAACAAATATTCTTTAGATATATATATTTATTAACTAAAAATTTGATCCACAGTTTTAATTCTTAATGTATTGAAATGAGCATTACTTATCTAAATTAAGGACTCGCAATTTTAATCTGCATTCTTTATCAAAATTACTTGTTCACAATTTTGATTTGATAAGATGTTAAACTATATATATACACCATCTAAATTACAAGTTCCAAGTTATAATCTTAAAATGTTAGAAAGTAGAATGTGTACGACCAACTAAATTAGCATTTAATAATTTTAATTCTTAATTAATGATTCATCATTTTTTCTTATAATATTATTAATAATATTAATAATCTAAATAAATTTTATACAGTTTTTTGAGATATTATAATGCACATTGATTATAATTAATATAATTTAATATTTAATAATAATAATATTAAATATTATAAAAAATCTCAATTGATTGTATACATTTTTAAATATTAAAATCTCCATTCATTAATGTTGATGTATCATTTTATTTCTTATAATATTATTAATAATATTAATAATCTAAATTAGTTGTATACATTTTTTAAAATATTATAATGCATATTCATTGTTATTGATTCATCATTTTATTTCTTATAATATATTTTTTTATAATATTAACAATCTAAATTTATTGTATACATTTTTAAAAATATTATTATACGCATTCATTATTATTGATTCATCATTTAAATTCTTATTATATTATTAATAATATTAATAATTTAAATAAGGTGTATACATTTTTTAAATCATATAATGCACGTTCATTTCTTTTACACTCTTTCTATTTCGTATTAACTTCTTTTTTTATTTTAACAATCAGTTCACTATATATCTCTTTTCTTTCCTTTCTTTTGTTTTTTATGTCCCTCGTTGCACCGTGGTATATATATATATATATATATATATATATATATATATATATATATATATATATATATATATATATATATATCCTTGTGTTCGTTCTCCCTTTTTGAGTGTTTCTCGATTTTTCTAGGGTATATTTTCTTTGTCAAACAGCACCAAATATAAATATCTCCCGGTCACTGGCCACCAGATGTGACCTCTGACCCCATCGAAGTCGCAATAGTTGCGATCGTCCTTCTCCCGGTAGTTCTTTAAAAGATTCTTGGCATCATAGGCGTCGTCGTCGGTTTAAGATGCCGGCATCCGCTGAAAATTAATTAGCTTCTCATGCTGGGCAAAAGAAAACAAACGCAGAGGTATCTAGTCTACAAACAGTTAATTCACGAAATTTACAAGTATCTTACATATGTACAATTGTTTAGTTCGATCTCGTTACATTAGAAAACAGTCCGGAATCTTATTTTTCGTTCTCTACGGTGGCGACGGTGAACGAAGGGGGGGCGTTTTACTGGGGTAGTGTTCTCTCTCAAGATTCGGCTCCAATCTGTTGTTTTTGGCGTGGCCATTTGTTTATATATCGAGAAACGGATTGGTTGAGGCTAAGCCGCTAGACCAATCATCGATCAGCACGTTATTCCGGGGAAGTCCCGGTGCCTTGCACGGTCTGAGAACCTGTAATCACAGCTCAATCTCATTCACACGCATACAGGGGTTGACCGTTTGACCCCGTCTAACCTTACACTCAAAAGCCGGACGTCGGGTTTCGCCAAGCTAAGAACGAAATTATATTTCGTTCTAACTTAAAAAAATGACGTCTCTTGTCATTTTCCTCAAACAATAACACTTATATGTCTGTTTTACAAAAAACACAATAAATTCATCCTTAAAGCTAGGTTACCTGCCGCTGCCTGGGAACCTAATAATGCTTAACCGACAATACCAGCATGATTTCGCGGCCTTACTTAGTGTTTCAGGGGTCTCAATCTCCCCGAATGGGGAGCTCTATCGCCCCCTGAGGAGGTAACGCCATAAATTATTGATTCATCATTTTATTTTTTATAACATTATTAATAATATTAATAATCTAAATTAGTTGTATACATTTTTAAAATATTATAATGCATATTCATTATTATTGATTCACTATTTTATTTCTTATAATATTATTAATAATATTAACAATCTAAATTAATTGTATATATTTTAAAAATATTATAATGCACATTCATTATTAGTGATTCATCATTTTATTTCTTAACTGAGAAAAATGGTTATTCATGTCCTATGTTACTTATTCAATATGTTCTTTATGCATTAAAATGCACATTAAAAAAAAAAGAGGATCGCCCTCGATGATCAGGAGAGGATTACAATGCTTTTTATGAGTGTCTTAGCAATGATAACAAATATAGGTTCTGTAGAAGTAGAGAGCGTGAGCCACCCGACATCCAGCTGTAAGGTTATCTTGCGGGATGTCTGCTATATGATGCGACACAATGAAGTGTGTAAACATATCCGATTGAGTTTATTTTAAAAGTTAAATATCGAATATTACAACAAGTGCTGGAAGCATACCGGAAGGAACAGTTGGGAATAAGTCATATACCATCCATTATGACATTCCTACAGGAATGTACATGACAAAGTTCTCTCTGGTTCTCTCTCCTCTGATCTCGAGCGCGTGGTTCAGTGGGGGAAGACGTGGCTGGTTACCTTTAATGCATCCAAAACCAAACTCCTATCCTTAAATCATCAACACTCTGATCCCCATCTGGCATCAATTGTGATGGATGGCCCTCGTCTGGGTGAGGCCCCGTGTTTTGACAAGCTTCTGGGTTTGACCTTTACTCCTGATCTGAAATGGAACACGTATATCAAGTCTGTTGCCAAGGTCGCTGGAAAGATGGTGGGATCCTTCTACCGCTCCAGAAGATATCTCACTACTGATGCAATTCTCTATCTATATAAAAGCCAAATACGTCCAAGGATGGAATACTGTTGCCATATCTGGGCAGGAGCTGGTAAAAATAGCCTATCCTGCCTTGACAGAGTACAAAATAGACTTCGTGGCTTAGTGGGGGATGCCCTTTTCTCTACCCTGCAACCTCTCTCCCACAGAAGAGACGTTGCGAGCCTATCCTTGTTTTATCGTTATTTCCATGGCAGGTGCTCGTCTGAACTCCAATCTCTGGTCCCCCCTCGCCAATCTCTCACGAAAAACACCCGTCTAGCTGAATCCACTGTGAAAAATTTCCCCCACTCTATATCTGTGCCTAAATCAAAACGCAGATTCCATGAACAAAGCTTCTTTCTTAGAATTGCACGCCTGTGGAACTCTGTTCTGTCTGCCTGCTTCCCACCGGACTACAACTTGGATGTCTTCAAGTCCAACGTTAACAAATTCCTAATGAACCGCCCCCTTATGTAAACACTTCATCAAATCTCCACACTAACGCAATGTACTTGCAATAACCCTTATCCCTGAGT
This sequence comes from Euprymna scolopes, assembly GCF_053919585.1. NCBI lineage: Eukaryota > Metazoa > Mollusca > Cephalopoda > Sepiida > Sepiolidae > Euprymna > Euprymna scolopes. Next base: position 99,883,534 of record NC_136496.1, on the reverse strand, counting down.
GGCTTCCGGGCCTTGATAAGTGGTGATCACTGTATGAAAAAAACCCCATAGAAAACTGCGCTATTAAGTGTAGCAGTAATATGGGATAAGAAGGATAAAGAATTGATTTTAGTAAAATTTAGTGTTTATAATGATGCAGAGTTAACAGGGCTTAAATGGGAAAATAACATAATACTAAGGTTTTACACCAAGAAAAGAAATGTGAATCTTAGGAAGCTTTCCATAATTCCAGTAGTTATAGGAGCATAAAAAACAATTTCAAAATTGTCTGGCAAATATACCTGGTGAACGAAGTGCAAGAAAGATACAAACAATTGCACTTAAATAGAAGATAAGAATCTTAAAAACGATTTTCAGTTGGAATGCATGAGATAGCGGGCGAATGGTAGGAAAAATAAATGAATGATGCTAAATTTTATTTCATAAGATATCAGAATGTGCATTCATAATCTAAATTAGTGATTATGAATTTTATTTCATAATCTTAATATGAAAATTTTCGAATACAAAATAATGTTATAAAATATTTTATAAATGATTACATTCATTTTTTTCTTCCGAGGCTTTTGGTTTAATTAACCTTTTTAAGAGAAGACTCTTTTTGTTTCAGTTTTTTTTCCTCTTCATTTTTTTCTGGTGGCATTAAACCCGAGAGCTAAGCACCTCGTGAAAAGAGAAAAGGACACGTCCGATGTTATGTATCAAGATATTAGAATATGCATTCATCACTAAAATTTGCGTTTCATACTTTTACAGATATATGACAAAGCATGTTAATAACTTCTATAGATACTATTAAGTTAAAGGAAAAATATTCTGATATTATTCGACTAATGGCACTTAATGTAATTGATTCTCCGTTGTGAGTAGAAATATTCGCGCTGATCATCGCAGAACTAGACATGACATTTCAAAGTTCGATTCGTCAATGGCTGCACGTTAACCTTTACTTCAATCTATTTGTTGACCTTCCCACTGGGTGGATGTCCGCCCCCTATTCAATATGAAAAAACGACTGGCTAACAAAATGCTTTATATATATATATATATATATATATATATATATATATATATATATATATATATATATATATATATATATATAAACAAAAACAGGCATTTACTATAGTTTGCTAATTAACAAACCTTACACATAGAAACATACATGCACACGCGTGCACAAATACGCAAATTTACGATTACTCATGTATACACATACATAATGGGAACGCATACAGATAAATACACACAATCAGAGATTTAAGATTAAAAATACATTCGGTTGAATATCTGTCATACGCATACGTAATATTATATTACCTTATGGAGGTTGAAATAAAGATATAATAATATCAAATCACATTCAGTTTTGATTAAACTCATTACATGATTTTGATTCTAGAAAACGGCGCGAAACTATTCTGTGCATGGAATAAATTTTAACCTAGTAATTGTCTGTATTTTTGAGATGAGGTGTTTTCATTGATTGAGATTGTCGGACTGACTTCCTCATCTTGGTTGTTATTGTCACAACGTTTCGGCCGTTTTTCCCTCCGGCCTTCATCAGGTGTTTTGTACCGAACTGGGGAACCGTTTGTTAGGAGTCTCGAACTAGTAATAATAATAAAGGGTTGGGTTCGAGACTCCTAACAAACGGTTCCCCAGTTCGGTACAAAACACCTGATGAAGGCCGGATGGCAAAACGGCCGAAACGTTGTGACAATAACAACCAAGATGAGGAAGTCAGTCCGACAATCTCAATCAAATTTTAACCTCTTTGCATAAAACTAGATTAAATGAAACATAGCCCACATTTAAACACCTTACGCCTAGCAGCTGTGTTGTAGAATATATATATTATTCTACTTGTTTTTTTTTCTTAGACCGTATGTTACGCGTTAAAAAATTTGTGAAGGCCAAACTGCTTTAATAAAAAAGGCAAAATTCGCGAAATTCGGTTTTAAAAACGCCACTCTGGCAAATCTGCATAAGAATTTGAGAGTGACCTCCCTTGATATAGCCTCGTTTTCCATATTATTAAAATAATATACGATTATTGTTGTAATGATGTGAGAAAGGAACTTGTAGTAATTTCGACATGAACCAGTTCTTCACTGAAGAAAGAAGCCAGCGAAACATTATGAGGTGCTGTACTGAAGGAGTAAATTAAAGACTATGTCTTACAATGTGTTTTTTTAAATTATTTTTGCGCTAGTAAGAAATATACCATATATATATATATATATATATATATATATATATATATATATATGTTTTATCAAAAAATATTTGTTGATTCAATATATTTTTAATTCCGTGGAATTTTCACGGGTCCTACTAGTTCATAATAATCGGTTAGATTAGGAGTGAATCCCGTATTACAAGGATATAAGCATATTCAACTTTATATATATACGCGAAGAATAACCGTTACAGGGCGCGTAAAACGAATTACCCAAAGAGAACAGTTTTCCATCACCTTTATGGCCAGTTACGAAGATTAAAATACTACTAAATCATATTTTAGTTTTGATTAAATTAAGAAGAAATTAAAATTATTAACAATCTAAATATTAGTTGATTAACTTATATTTATAGACAAATATATGAACATATGAAACATACCAATCTATCCTCGTGAGATTAAAATTTCACCCTTCTCTCCTGAAACATCCCAATAAGTTAGTTTTTTATTAATCGTATGACTTCTAACAATTTCTATTTATTTTCATCAGATTTTATCCTCTTTTAATCTGAAAAACAAACAAATGCTGGAACTGTTTATTTTTCCGAATAAAATATTAATTGTCTCTGATGAGATGTTTGGTGTTCGCACGCCATTCAACCA
>NC_136496.1:99775686-99875686 GCF_053919585.1 Euprymna scolopes | reverse complement strand
TGCAAATTCCCCCATATATATATATATATATATATATATATATATATATATATATATATATATATATATATATATATATATATATATATATACTTCCGGTTAAGCCGTGAGATACGTGAACAAATTTCACAGGACTAAGGTTCATGACGTTAGCGGACTAAATTACATTAGTTAAAAGCCCATCTATTACGATAGTCGTTCGTATACCAACACTCTTCATTTGTATTTCAGTTGTATTGGTTTTCTGTCCCATATATATTTGTTTCCACTAATTACCGAGTAGTGTTATTCTTTGGGACCCTTACAGAACTGCAATATACTCAAAATCCCACTACTTAGCAATAGAGGTACCCAAGTGCCTAAGGTCTGTCTACTCTAAAACTTTCGTTCACTGAACTGCTAGTGTAACGTGCATCCAGGAGATAAGCGCCCGCGTGTTTGCGTGTTGTGTGGGTACGTGGGAGCGACGGATGAGGGGAAAAAGACTTACCTCGAGACTAGCTCAGCGTTACCGACCAAAAATAGAAAAGAAAGACCTAGATGGCGGCCGCCGTCTTTTGTAAAGAATGATGTCTCGCAAAGTCACACGAATTCTCGGAATATGCAAATTTCGCCGGCCTAGAACGACGATAAAAGCGGGTGAGGGGAAAGACGTGGCGAGTGACGATTGAGTTGGCTGGGGAATCATGTGGCTGTTGCTTCTTGTGCCGTGTTGAGGATATCTTACCGTGTTAAAGAGAGAGTCGGGCGCCATCTTGAATTTTTCCTTACACTTTTTTGTTACAAGCTATTTCGGCTATTTAGCCTCTAGGACTATGACCGAGTCGAAATTTGACTTAAAGCTCATACCCGAGTTTGACGGGTCCACGCCCATCGTCGACTGGGTTGAAAGGGTCGAGTTGACGTGCGACCTTTGTGAGGTGAAAAGGGTACACACTGTGATTCCCCTGAGATTGGCTGGGGGTGCCTTGAGTGTATATCAGCAACTCAGTGCTGCCGAAAAGGGAGATGTCACCGCAATTAAAGCTGCGCTGTACAAGGCATTTGCCATGGATCCTTGTACGGCCTATGAAAAATTTGCTTCCCGAAAACTTCTACCGGAGGAAAGCGTGGACGTTTTCTTCGCTGAGTTAAAGAAACTCGCAGTTCTGTTCGGTGGAGGGGTGTCGGAGCGGACGCTCGCGTACGCGTTTGTGGCGGGCCTTCCCACTCGGGTGAAGCAGCTACTGAGAGCCTCAACCAGCGTTTCAACAACGACCATGGAACACTTGATGGAACGTGCTCGAGCCATCATCAAAGATGAGGAGGACCTGGGGGAACCAGTTGTGATGGCGACACAGACAGGCCAGATTGGCGCTCGGGAGATTCCGAATCAGAACCCTGCAAGCAATGGGAAATGTTTTCGCTGCGGCCGATGCGGACATTTTGCAAGGAATTGCACCAACAGGGGGCGTGTGCGCTGTTTTAAGTGTGGCGGTTTGGGGCATCTAGCCCAAAACTGTGCGGGAAACGTATCAGGGGAGAGGACGTCAGCGCCGCCCTGCTCCCCGAGCAAAATTTGAACAAGGCGCAACCAATAATGACCGTCTACGTAAACAGGATACCCTGCTCAGCACTTCTCGACTCAGGCTGTTCGCATACTATAGTGAGCACCAGGTTGTGTCCAAGTTGGACTAAGAGGAAGATCAAAGTCACCACGATAGGAGGCGAGACCCAGACATGCTGTGGAGCTGGAACTGTTAAGATCTACACGGACACCGGTGCAGCCACTAAGATCAATGTGCTCGTGACCCAAGGAAATCTCCTGGGGGTTGACCTGTTGCTCGGATACGATGCCATCAAGGCGCTGGGGGGAGTCGCAATTCATCGGGATGGAAAGGTGCGATTCTTAGAGGCCCCACTGTGTGTAGCGCTCCATATCGATCGGCCGGATTTTACAGTGGACTACGACTCGCGCAAGAGGGCCTGGATGGCATCTTGGAAGTGGACCGAGGGAATGGCACCGACTAAACTCAAGAATGGGGTTGCAGAGTACCCTATACCCAGTGAGGCCCGAGCAGAATACGAAAGGGAACTAAAGGCGTGAATCCAAGATGGCTGGTTAATCCCCTACCCTGAGGACAAGCTTGGGCCTCCCAAGGGTCTAATACCCTTGATGGCAGTAGTCCAGCATAACAAGTCGAAAGTACGGCCCGTGCTGGACTATAGGGAGCTTAACAAGCATATTGAAGCCTACACTGCCGATGCTGACGTATGCGCCAGTAAGTTGAGGGAATGGCGTCAGAAAGGCACTAATGTCTCGATATTGGATTTGCGAAAAGCCTATTTACAGGTGCGAGTTGATGAGACGTTGTGGCCGTTCCAGACAGTTTGGTTCCAGGGGCAGAGGTACTGCCTTACACGCCTTGGCTTTGGCCTAAATGTGGCACCACAGATCATGAAGACTATTGTCAACACAGTATTGTCCCAAGAAAAGCCCATGAGGGACTCAACGTCAGCTTACATTGATGACGTATACGTCAATGAAGATGTACAGTCTGCGTCGTGTGTCAAAGAAAAGTTGGCTCAGTTTGGTCTGGAATGCAAGAATCCCGAACGTTTAAGGGAAGGAGCACGTGTATTGGGGTTGGATGTTTATGAAGAAGATGTCACCCTACAATGGAGGCGTGGCAGTGAAATTCCAAGCATCCCCAACCTCGTTACAAGGGAGGACCGTTTTTTCTTGGCGTGGAAAACTTGTTGGTCACTTACCGGTCTGTGGCTGGCTCCGCGCAGCTGTTGGTGTGATTAAACGCAGAGCAAATTTAACAACCACGGGTTGGGATGACATATCCGATGATGTCCTACTAACTCTGATGATTAAAGAGACACTGGAGAGAGTGAACAAGAAGGACCATGCCTGTGGGCGGTGGTGTGTTAACGGAGACAACGTAGGTGTGTGGGTTGATGCCAGTTCTTTGGCGTTGGGAGTATCGTTGGAGCAAGGAGGAAACGTGTTCGAGGATGCGTGTTGGCTGCGGCCCGTAACAGATTCTCAGCATATCAACCTGGCAGAGCTGGACGCTGTTGCAAAGGGGGTAAATCTGGCCCTGCAGTGGCAGTCTAAGAAGTTGACCTTGTACACAGATTCTTTCTGTGTCTACCACTGGGTGTCTGACACACTTTCAGGACGGACACGAATCCGTACCAAGGCAGCAAGCGAAATGTTAATACGGAGAAGGCTAGACACGCTAAAAAACCTGGTATCTGAGTATGGGCTATCACTGAGCGTCACTCTGGTGCCATCACATTGTAATCGTGCTGACCAACTGACCCGTGTACCTCACAAATGGTATGAAGCCGCGAAGATGGGAATTGAGATTACTTCTCGATCTTGTGCAGTTGCAATCGACCCATGTCAAATACAAAAAATTCATGCACAGAGCGGACATCCGGGTATCAAGAGGACCCTTTATTTTGTGAGGCGTGCATACCCAGCAGTGACCAAGATGGATGTCAGACAGATCGTCAGAAATTGTGAGGCTTGCCAGTCTATTGATCCTGCACCAGAGCGATGGCAGAAGGGTCGCTTGGAAGTTGAGAGTGTGTGGCAGCGGCTGGCCATGGATATTACCCATTACAGTGGCAAGCCCTTTCTAACTCTCATTGATTGCGGGCCTACGAGATTTGCGGTGTGGCGGCAGATGACCAGACAGGATTCAGCAAATGTTGTTCGCCACCTATCATCCATTTTTTTTGAGCGAGGTGCGCCGGATGAGCTCCTGACTGACAATGATGCAGCGTTTTGTAGCCAGCAAGTTCGGCAGTTGTTAGATGAGTGGGGCGTCCGACTACGGTTGCGATGTGCGCATGTGCCGTCAGGAAATGGCATTGCTGAAAGAAGCCATCGCAGCATCAAGAGAATTGCTGCCAGGAAGCGATGTACTATTGCGGAAGCAACATATTGGTACAACATTACGCCAAAGGACGGGACGTCCCCTTCAACCGCACCTGCGAATGCTATTTACACGTACCGAGTCGGAGTGAAGGGAATCAACACTACGCAGCCAACCGACAAGGGAACATATAACAGATATGAAGTGGGAGATCCAGTGTGGGTGCGGCCTCCAGGAAATCGGTGCACCGACAAGTTTAAGCGAGGACAAATATCTGGAGTGATTAGCCAGCAGTCTGTTTTGGTCGATGGAACCCCACGACATGTGCGAGATCTTCGCTCAGCTACCGAGGTGCGTCACACAACTACAGAAGAAAGCAGTGAAGCGTCTAGCGATGAGCTGCCGATGCACGGATTCAGTGAGCCCCTTCCAGAGACTGATAGCGATACTTCATCTGATGAGGCGGAACCAGATCCAGAGCCCGAATCTGAAACAGTGAATGTACCTCTTCGCAGAAGCACACGCACTAAAAGGCCACCCCCCAGTGTTCTCTATGTGATCATCAGATCAGGGGGGAGTGTAACGTGCATCCAGGAGATAAGCGCCCGCGGGTTTGCGTGTTGTGTGGGTACGTGCGAGAGACGGATGAGGGGAAAAAGACTTACCTCGAGATTAGCTCAGCGTTACCGACCAAAAATAGAAAAGAAAGACCAAGATGGCGGCCGCCGTCTTTTGTAAAGTATGATGTCTCGCAAAGTCACACGAATTCTCGGAATATGCAAATTTCGCCGGCCTAGAACGACGATAAAAGCGGGTGAGGGGAAAGACGTGGCGAGTGACGATTGAGTTGGCTGGGGAATCATGTGGCTGTTGCTTCTCGTGCCGTGTTGAAGATATCTTACCGTGTTAAAGAGAGAGTCGGGCGCCATCTTGAATTTTTCCTTACACTTTTTCGTTCTTTGGAATTCCATGCCTGCTCCTTAGTCCATTGATTGTACCAGCATCTAGAAATTAAAATGTAAAGCCGTCAAGTATGCCCAGCGCCTCGTACTAGATAACGCCAAGACAAGAAGCAGCTAGAGCAGAAACTAACCAAGGCTACTGCGGAGGGTGATAGGGTTAGCCAGGAACTGACTAAGCAAGACTTTCTGCGCGAGACTAGTGAGCGTTACGGTGGTCAAGTATTTAGAGCTATCATACAAGTCAACAGAAAGCGCTCGAAACCCTTTGTTATCATTCGGTCGGTTCGTCAGGTTTGCCCACTGTCTCTCCTGCTTTAGTCCTGGATTTGGAACCTCTGCTCCGCAAGCTGAAACATGGGGAGGCAAATTCGGCCCTACGTGGAATGGCTCTGGCTGGCGCTTCGGCTGCCAAGGTATCCGCGTTCACCGATGACGTCACGGGCTTCGTATCGAGCTCCAGAGACATCGAGACCATGTCGAAAGAATCACAGGGGGCCAAAATAAACTGCAGCAAGTCGGTCGGCCTGCGGTTGGGCACCTGGAGTGGCAACGCAAACCTCCCTGTGCAATTCAGCTGCACAGATGGCCTGGTTCGGATCCTCGACATGTGATTTGGATCGGGTCTCCAGCTCGGCAAGAATTGGTCGGAAGTACGATCAACAGTAGAGATCGCGGTCAAATAGTAGCTTCCAAGAAAACTTTCTTTAAAGGGTAGAGCCGAGGCGTACGCCACTTACGTCTTTCCTCTCACCCTCTACTGACTGGCCGTACTTCCCCTGCCTGCGCAACACCTAAAAGCTCTGACCGAACAGCTAAAAGCTCTGGTCCTCGCTTCTTTGGGACGAGGGGAAACACTGGGTGCGCAGACAGGTCTGTATTTAACGTCCATGTGAGGGAGGCTTGGGAATGCCAGACTTGAGGTGTCACTGAGACGCCGAGATGCTGACCTACCTGAGTCACTACCTACAAGAAGAAAACCGTGGGGTTGTTGAAGGAAATCTGCTCCTGGTGGAACTGGGCACCAGGTTCGAGTCATCTCAAAAACTCTGAATTTTCCTTGACCTGGCGATTAGCCCGAAACGCATTGCCCCTCAACGCCATACTGAAAAGTGCCGGACAAGTGAGGTCATCAGGGTTTCCCCGTTGCAGGACCCTAGCCGAGGAAACGTCGTAACACGCGTTCTTCGATTGCTGCGGACGCAGACGGTACTGGGCGTGTGTCAACATGGTGACAGCTCGCATCTATCCCGAGCAGCTCCGCCCGTTAGATCTGTCCCACGCCATCCACTGCGCAGAGCCGCCATGGGACAGGGAGAGACGAATGGTGTTTCTTGCGATCCTGGCCGTGGCCAGAATGGTAATATGGAGTTCCAGAGTGCAAGAGAAGCGCGAGGTTGAATCTTTTGCTGATCAGGATCTGGTCCCCTTCTTCAAGCACCAGCTAAGTCTATGTGTGCGTAGAGGTGCCAATGTTGGAGTTTGTGTTTTCCGAAGAAGCATGGCGTACATGGTTCCAGATCCTACCGGACTTCAGACCCCTAAAATAAGCGTTTAGACTAGGGGGGGGGCTCCTTAATTTTAATTAGTGCTTGCAGTACAGCTCTTGAGGCCTCCAGAATTTTTTTTTTTTACTCATCACTAAAAAATATATTCTCAAAATAATAAAACACAATATAATCTCAAAATGACTCGTTATGTTGAACATGTTCTTTTCTTACACTTCAAGGGTAAACGAGTAGTTTAGTAAATTATGAAATTAAATAATTATAAAAACTAATAAACACTCTACTAATGTAATGTTTGATATGCGCATTTGTGTATATATTTGTACATACGGTATTCACTTATAAACTAACTAAATATCGATTATGAAATTGGAAGAACGCTGTTGAGTGTAACGGTTCGTAATGTGGGATGTATTTAGTACAATTTAGTTTTATGCCAAATACATAAAAAGGCGTGGAAGTTTTTTCCTGAAAATGCACAAACCTTCGATTTTTGTGAAATATTAAGTATTTTCTTTTTAATATTTCGCTATTTCAAGTTAAACCAGATAGCACATTCTATGACAGTTATCTGAGCCTTACTACTTCCATGCTAAATCTGATCTGCGGCCACGAAATAGTACAATTTATACGAAATAATTTACTTTTTAAACGTTGGCGATGTCCTTTGTTCTTTGCTACATATTTGTTATAGAAGAGATGCTGCGAGCTTCTCCCTGCTTCGTTATTTTTATGGCAGGTGCTCGACTGAGCTTCTATGGTTCCCCCAGTAAGTCTTTTATAGCAAACCCTCGACTAGCTACAACTACCAGCGATTTCCCTTAATATCTATATGTGCCTTAAATCTAAGGAAAAATTCCACGAGTAGAGTTGTTTTTCTATAACCGCTTATCTATGTAACACAATACTACGGAGCTGCTTCCCGGTTAGCTATTACATGATCATCTTTAAGCCCAACGTGAACAGGTTCTTGAAGAGCCTTCCCCTAAAATAAATAAACTTATCAAACTTCCATTACGGTACCCATTAACCCTTATCCTTGAGTGGCCCCCGAGACTTGATGACCGATGACTATATGATGTAAAAAAGTGCTACTCATGCAGAGAGTGATCCAGACGTAACTCAGCGCCCGCCCGGCTTTGCCTGGAACATGGCATCAATAACCGGAGTAAGCCGATGCTGTCTGACGTAACATAAATCTGGGTCAATGACAATACAACACGATGGTTTTCAACGCGATGCGCGTTCGAACGAGTTGAAAATTCAAAGCAGCAGACGACAATTTGAAAGAAGAAGAAAAGAAAGCAAATTAGTATAAAAAAAGCACACCATTTCGTATTTTCACGTCAGAAAAACTAGTAACCATGATTTTTACAGCCTTAAGTGAGCAGCTAAAACACCAACCGGAGTCCTCGACTTTTGTCAAGAAAAAAATTTACTGGCACGGACGAAGACTTGTGCATCATGTGGACTCTGGTGCAACCTTACTATAAGCCTGGAGGTGTCAGGCTACCAAATGCCGAACCTTTACATCAATGCGGACTGGTACCTTTTTGCCAAGTCTAGACTGACAATTTCGACCATACTTAAAATCATCTACTTGTGGGCGTTTGAGCGACCAACACAGAAAAACCTCCAGCGCGAATGCGGAATACGATCTACGCACACCATCGCCGACTGGAAGAATTTCCCGCGAGACATTTGCGGGGAATATTTTCTTAGGAATCCCCGGCAGATAGGGTGCCCAGGCCATACGGTGAAGATATATCAGGCTCTGTTCAACCGACGCAAGCAAAACGTCAGCAGATTACTCACACCGGTCTGAGTCTCCGGTGGATACGACGCCACCGAAAAGGAGGGTTTCTTGATGAATGTATCAAACCGAAATGCAGAAACCCTCCTTCCATTAATAAAATAATATAATCTGTCGTATAAGACTGTTGGAAGACATACAGCAAAGTGGGGAGGGGGAGGTGGATATTGCCATTTGACGGTGAATCACAACCTTCACTTCGTAGATCCTAGAGTTTATGTAGAGGTAAACATTTGGTAATGCTCCGTTTGTCTCCATATTAGCTCACATCTCCGAAAGCTACCCGGTTGATGACGAGCTTCCTTGCATATCCGCTACCATCTCTGCATCCACTTTGCTGTCGTGTGACGCCGTCTAACAATCTGAGAAAACAACATCTCTTTCAATATGAAAAAAAAGAAAAGAAAAAAACTATCCCACCCAGTTTTGTTTCAATTTTTCTAATTTTCAGGTTTTTCCTTGAAAAAAAAAAAATTAGTAAAATCATAACATTATTTGATTGACGTTTTCTTGAAACATATTCTTTACAATTGTTTATTAAAAAAATACTTGAAAAAAATAATTCCTTGAAAGTAATTATTTGTCTTACCTTTCAACCTTTTCTCGAACAAAACATCTTTAACCTTATTTATTTAAATATATATATATATATATATATATATATATATATATATATATATATATATATATATATATATATATATATATATATAACCAAACAAAACAGTGAAATATTATTTCCTTGTTATAACATTTTTCTTTACAGTTAATAAAACTTAAAGTTTAAGGTAGGTTTTTCTTTTCTTGTTATGCTTTCATCGGAGACGATCGGTTTAATTTCCTCGGCGACGCTCGACTTACTCCGGCTGTTGACGTCATGTTCCGAGGAAAGCCGGGCGGGTGCTGAGTTACGTCTCGATCACTCTCTGCATGAGCACCAAAAAGTTTATAAAGAACGACCTTTGTATCTTTGTATAAGGGTGTATTTGTATCTATTTGTTCCTCACCGACAATCTGGGTACACCATAGACGTTTCAAGCTGTTATAAACCGGCCACTTCCGAGTGACGATGCTGAAACCAGCTATAAGTCGATTTATTCGTAACATAGATGAGCTTGTATTCATTCAAGGAGAGTATTAAAATATGAGCATTCTCGGCCGTGTTAAAGCGAAGGATTCATCACTGTCATCAACGGTGAGCCTCCAAACAATGGAGGAATTCATCCCTCTCCCTCACATGGAGGAAATGATAGCGGATACAGCTTGCAAAATGTCCTGATAAGAAAGTATATTAGCCAAAGGCGATGCCAAAGATATTTTTTTCAATGATCGACGCTTTCTTACGAGGGAACAAGTATCCATTGAAAATGTTCATTACGATGTAGGCTTTCAATGACATCGTGTCTACATTTCTTTAAATCAGGCAATGTCGCACACAGACACACAGAAACATATATATATATATATATATATATATATATATATATATATATATATATAATGTATGTATCTATATGTGCGTGTGTGTGTGTGTGCACCTCATAAATGGCAGCATTTACAAATAAATAAAAAATTAAAATAATGTGCCTATATTATTCACCGTATTTTTAGGAATATTCCAAAATTCATAAATTTATAATGAGGCACATATATATATATATATATATATATATATATACATATGCATGTATATATATGTGTGTGTGTTTGTGTTTGTGTGCGTGTGTTTGTGTGTTCAAAATAATGATATAAAAATATTATGAATTAATATTTATACGTGTAATCCTATCCTGAAAGGAAAAGCTCTATATAAGAGATAGAGCAACAACATACGAAGGGGTTTAAATGATGAAAAATTCGTATATGGAAGCTTAACGGTTTTCTTACTTATTTTTTTCTTTCTTTTATTGCGAATACTTTCGATTTGATTCGTCAGTTTATCATCAGGGAGGGGTTGTTTTTGGTGTGTTCACAAATATGTCTTTACTGGTGAGTTTCTCCAATGGCCAGTAATTAATGGCTTTCAAAATGGATTCGTGTGATAATGAGATGCCGCGTTCAAAACACACAGATATATGGACTATGTATCCGTAAATAGAAGGCAATATATATATATATATATATATATATATATATATATATATATATATATATATATATATATATTTATATATATATACTAGGAGGGAGAACCGAAAATACCCGGGATTAAATAATGATCAACGAATGTTTCACACTAACATATTTTTATTGTCATCGAAATCGACGAAATCAAATGACACAGAAACTGGTTCCATTCGACATTCGGTGCAGATTTCCCAGTTTGACAAGGTTCCCGATTTCGGCAAAATTATAAAATGTTGCAGAAATAATACTCAAGATGAGTGTAGTAACCTGAAGAATCCAAATAATACGAATAATCGACCCGCATCTCAAAGATTCATAAACTCAAGATTGTTTTGTTTTTTTTAGTAAAATCACCGAACGTATTTGAAATCGTTTTGCTATTTTCTATCAATGAAACTATTTTATGTTTCTTTCTTTATTTTAGAAAATCGAACTATTTTCAATCTATTCTGACAGATTCCTACGCCCAAATCGTAAGCACTATAAATAAGTTAAAAAAGTCAAATAAAATGTGTTTACTCGGTGACCGTGTGGATAAACGTTGGCATCCCGTCCAAAAGAGGAATGTTTGATGAATCCAGCGTTTTATGGTTTAAAATACATGTGTTTTTATGGTGGCTTAATTCTAGAAAAGCATCGTTCGCTGTTATTAATTAATTAATTAATTAATTAATTATTATTATTATTATTATTATTATTATTATTATTATTATTATTATTATTATTATCAATAATAATAATAATAATAATAATAATAATAATAATAATAATAATAATAATAATGTCGGTTGGTCACAGGTAACCTTACTCATAACTGTGCATTTAAACTTCACGTCGAAAGTGAAGAAAATCAATCAAATTTTCTGTTGTTATTGTTGCTGATCGAATTAGACTTCTTCACAGAAGATCGTACTGTGATAAAATGCCTTGTTGCCACTCGCAGCAAGTAATGAATGCTTACCTTACCTTACCATACCTTACCTTACCTTATATGTCTCAAATTTCTGGACGAGTTTGTGAAGGCTACTGGCACAAAAAAACAAAATGGCGACCGCGCCTGGTTATACGCTGGCGGGTCTCACGAACTAACGTGAAATCTCGTATGCAAATAAAATGCAAATAAATCTCATATGCAAATAAGATGGTGCCGGCTTAGATGAAAATGACTCTGTTTAGAGAAGGAGTGAGATTTTTGGAGTTGTGAGTTTAGACCATAGCGGGTATACGTACACCACAGACACGTGACGATTTTGACCGCAAAAACCAAAACCGCATATGATTCAAACTTGTAAAGTCTGTATGAAGTCACACTCGTTAACCGATAATATTGCAGGATTTTTCTTTTACTGGCGACTGACATATCAGTAAAACCCGGCGGTTATATACGAAGTCAGGAAGGATTTGGCATGGAACATGCAAAGAAATTGCGTTTGCACATGCGCAGAAGCAACCTTGTTATCCCCAATCTATGGATTTTCAGGTTTAGCGCATGATACGCACTTGTTTGTCACAGACCTAGAGGACAAGTGATTTTAACGTCAGCGCCTCTTAGAATTTGGGTTCTCTCTCAGCATCAAAGCCAACAGTGTAAAGGCCATTATTGAATTACTTTTTTCCTTAATTTATTGCGGTATATTGCTAGTCATGTGCAGTTCCAGGAGGTCCACCCTGCCAGACTTTATCTTCTCCCTTTTGAAAAGGGATTAGTTTATAGCTAATCGTCTAGGCGTTGCTACCAGAGAATGTTTACTGAGTTTTCCGGGCATTTTTGCAAACCAGATTGCTCTTCCTCTAAGACGCTGGTTCTTTAATCATACTTTCCAACCCTTTGAGTCATATCTTGCTGTCGTGGGAAGAAGATAAATATTGGCCCCCTAGATATTTATCAGAGCCCTGTTTAGCTTATAACTTTTAAACCTTCACGCTGCCCATGCTAAAGAAGGGTTAAGCGTTATGAAGGTGTGCTGTTGCTGTTTTTTTTTTAAGTTACCAACGAGTATAACTGAATTTAGAAGAGTTATTTTGTTTTTAGTCTTTTTTTAAAACAAAATTTTTTGTTTTCAGAAATAGTAACTATAAAGAAACAAACATATGTATGTGAAAGATAGTGTTTTAAAAAAATGACTGTGACCAAACAATAACTATCCCCTCTGTTGCTTTAATAACTTGAATTTATTTTCTTACTTAAAATAAATACTAATTTTACTAATTATCGGGATTCACTTAATACTTTAATAATAGATAAGTTTGAGGTTTATACAGTCATGCCAATGCAATTTATACTTATGGGCACTAGGTGAACTGGGAAAATTTCTGAGCGAGAAACTAAATTATAATTAACATAAAGAGAAAATAAGTAAAGCAATAATCTGCTTTTAATTTCTAGTTACTGCTTCTTCCTTTCAATCAATCATGTGTTATATACTAGGTTGACAAGAAAATTCTTGCGGTTTTTAACTTTTAAATTCAAATCAACATATCTCGACTCAAACAAAACATTACGATCGAAATCAGCATCATTAGAATCAATACACTTTTGTCAACACAAAACAAGTGTATTTATGTCAGAAAAGTAAAATTCTTGCGTTCTGGTGGCGATGAAGTTGCTGAAGGGGTTTTTCCATATCGTTGAGGTTTTTGTAGCATTTCTTACGCAGTAAGTTGTCGAGATACTTGAAAACGTGGTAATCGGCAGTGAGAAGCCTAGAGAGTATGGCGGATAAGGCAGATTTTCGTAGTCCAATTCGTTCAACTTCTGTAGGGTCAGTTTAACAACGTGTGGTCGAGCATTGTCATGAAAGAGAATTGGGATTTTTCTGTTGACTAATGCTGAGTGTTATTTTCAGAAGTTTCTGATGCATTTGTGGACAGTACTTTTCCCCCTTAATGATTTTGCCTGCATTCAAATAACTGCAATAGATGAGACCGGTTGCAGACAACCAAACAGTTAGCATAACCTTCTTTTGGTGCAAATCTGGCTTCAGGAAGTCTGGAGATTCGTCGGCGTCTAACTACTGAGTCACCGGTTGTCGTAAAGAATCCACTTTCCACCGCAAGTCACAACCCGGTTGAGAAACGGGGTATTCTTGTTACGTTAAAGAAGGAAAGATGGTACTTCATAACGGCGTTTCTTTTGGTTGTCGTTCAATTCGTGAGGCACCCATTTATCAAGTTTTTTTTGTCTTTCTATCACGTGGTTGGAAATCGTCGTATACATTACGTCAAATTCAAAAGCAAGTTTTCGAACAGTTGTGCGTCGATTGGCTTCGACTAAGGCTTTTAATTGATCGTTGTCAACATCCGATGGCCGACCACTCCGTTCATTATTTTCAGGACTCTCGTTCCCGCCATGAAATTTTTTAAATCACTTTTCTTCGTTCATAACGCGAGCTGTTTCATCAAATTTTCGGCCTACCTAGGATTGAAATAAGAAAATTGTGCGAACTTGATTTTTTTCCATCTTGTATTCAACGTTTTGAACAGAACGCATATGTGTTGTAAAACGATTGTAAATTATACGATTAGATAGAGCGAAAAACGCCCTTTAAAATGGTGAAGGTATTACAAGGAAAACTTATTTGAAAATATATTATTTGAAATCACAATAAAAAATTCCGAAAGAAATCTCTTCTCAACCTAATTCTACCAGAAGTTTGATAATATTTCGAAGACAAAACAACCTCTTCACAGTGGTCCATATTAAAACTATATGAAACCTCAACTCTATTTATACACTACGGCACAATGCTTCAAACAAACTACAATTTATTTTAATTTAGATCCCATTGTCTTTAAATCAGATTGCATTTTAAATCAGATTGTTCATTCAAATTACTTACAGGTGTCTTTACTAGTGTTATGAGTTAGTCTTTACGCTTTCATTTACGTCGGCTGCCCATTTTAATTTCAAGATGTCAAAGTGCATCACGAGTATCCTCAGTCTACTCGTACAAAAATGACTAATAGTCATTATTTCAACGCCTACTTCACCTATAAGTGTAGGCTGTTTGATTGGCCTGTCCATAACTGACCAATTTGAATCCTGTGATTAATGCTCTCCTTAGCAACGCACAACCAACACGATATTATGTTATCCAGGCTATTAAATTTTCGTGCTTCTTATCTTAATATATTGATGGTCGTTGTGTATCTATCTATGCATCTATTTCTCTCTTTCCCCTCTCTTTCTTATATATATATATATATATATATCTATATATATATATATATATATATATATATATATATATATATATATATAAGAAAGAGAATTACCATTAGCGTATAAGCGATGCTCCTTGTGTAAACAAATCGAGCTTAGGTAGTTCGGACGATGTCAAAACATCGTTAAACTCATGACTCACGCAGCAGCTGCCGGTTAGGAGCCTTGACTGTCGTACAGACGGTCGGGTTTCAATCCTGGCTTGAGGTAGTTGCCTGCCTAGCCGCACTGATGAGCTGTGAAATAGCGAAACAGTACTGTATGTGGATGACTATATATATATATATATATATATATATATATATATATATATATATATATATATAAGATGGTGGTAAATATCATAAAGCACAATTACAACTACTCTTCCGATTTTTTCGGATTTATGTAATCATGCCCATATTCTCTTATTTTTCTTTTTAAAGTTAATGAGTTCTTATTCTTCTAAAGAGTCAGGGCGGAAAATATTCAAAAATTGACATAAATAATTATATGATTGTTTCTGCGCTACAAAACAGGTGCTGTCAAGTATTGAACATTTTAACATTCTGAAATAAATAAATGGCTGTAAGTGCATGTTGTAAAAGTAACTATTTCTTAAGGCGTTTAACAATTTTTAACTACTTCCTGAAGTGACTGAAATAAAAGTGACTGAAAATTCAACAATGAACTTTAAAGCAAATAGATTATATCAAAGTAAACACTTATATTGTTACATATAAAAATTGAAACAATTACAAAGAATCACAATGTTTAACCTTTGTTTAATTAGTTGAGAGGATCGAGGTGAAGGACGGTGATCTGATTCAAATTCACAAAGAAGTTGTCCTGCGGCATGGTGGTGGCCCTCGGGATTGTGACGAACCCCAACTTGGTGTGTGCCATCCCAAGGTGGTGGAGTTCATGAAGAGCCGCACTAAATATGACCTTAACCTTTGACCTTGACCTTGAAAAATAGTGTGTACCATCCCTAGATCGGAGACCACTATAATGTCAGGTTTGGTCATGATCGGTCTAGTTGTGTGAGCTGTAGGAGAGTTGTGCACACACGCACACACACACACACACACACACACACACACACACACACACACACACACACACACACACATACGCTACTACTATATATATAGAGATGCTCTGTAGTTATATTTCACATAAATGGAGCTTCATAAATTAAAGGATTTGTAAATGTGAAGATTGAAATATAATTGAATAAGCATACTTTCCTTCTAAACACACACACACACACACACACACACACACACACACACACACACACACACACACATATATATAGATATAGATATACTATCATATAAATCTATCTATCTATCTATCTATCTATCTATCTTTTTATCTATCTATCTATCTATCTATCTATCTATCTATCTATCTACTATTATATAAAAGGGACTTTGTGTGTCGATGTATCTGCGTGTCTGTATATTTGTGAGTTAATTTCCTATGAACTCGAACATGGTTGGGTCGATTTTTATGAAATTACACCCGAAGGTAACTTCTATGCTTGGCAGTGATCTCAGATAGGGTTTTTATCGGAATGTCTTCGATAAATACCGATGATTGATAATCGAAATAATCCTATGAAAGAAAAAACAGGCGATTTTGACTAAAGTCAATATATATATATATATATATATATATATATATATATATATATATGATTGCAACGTCTTGTCAGGCGTGTGCCACTCCCTCAGTCATTGAAAATCAATGTCCCCAAAAATGACTTCTTAGTCCTGCCAACGACGACTTGCACACCCTCAAGCAGACATAACACTGAAGACGGTCATTAGTATACATACATACATACACACACATACATAAACATACACACATATACACATACATACATATATGTACACACTCGTATATATATAAACATACATACAAATATACACATATACATATACATATAAACAGATATACACGCATACATACATATATACATATAATGATGGCAGATCAGTTATTACATGCTGCCAGCCTGTCAGGCCTACACGCGTTACAACTTCAGGACATTTTTTTTGTAGACAAATGTCTAAGGGAGTATCTGTACAAAAATGTTATTGCAGAGTTTTCTGTTTGTACGACAGCTAAGTTTCTCTCTAGGTTCAAAATGTTCAAATTTAGCAACAAACAAGAGCAAGATAGCCAGCAACAAGTCAAACTGCAGATCAGCTTAATGCGGGTATTGGTCTTCCGTTTTATGTTTTTTTTTATCAGGGATTTGCTTCTCTTAGGGGGTTGCTTTTATCACGGCTTAAGGAAGCCCTCTCCATTCCAATGCTATTCAATCTATGTCTGGGAGTTAGGTTGCTGGGCACGAGAGCATATTCCACACACCGGTGGATCACGCAAGCCGCAGCTGACAGGACCTAAGCTTCTCTAGAGATTTCTGTCAGGGTTACTTCACCCTTAGCCTTTGGTTAAAGAACCTTGGCCCACAAACCAGTGGGAGTCCAGTTATACAGCGCCGGACATACGCTGTTCATCAGAGTCCCAACAATAAATAAATAAAAACAAACCCAACACACATGACACGTAAAACAGGTGGTCATGAGTTACGGTGTCTGTGCAAATCACAAACCGAAGGAGCGACCAAAACGGAAGGACTCTCCAGCGATCACGACGACAGGAATGATGGGTCCAATTAAATTTAATTAATTCGTGTTTACCTATTCATATTCAAATTAATTTAAATAAATTAATACACAAATAAAAACAATGCATGTCCGACAAAAACGATACGTGTAATGGGAAGACCTTGGTCGTGATCTGTTAAAAAGTTCGTATAGGAAAAACCGTTTTAAGGACGTCAGGTCTTTCTGATGTTTATGATGATGATGATGATGATGATGATGATGATGATGATAATGATTATGACGACGACGACGACGATCACGACGACGATGACGATGATGATGATGATGATGATGATGATGATGATGATGATGACATAAATAAATTAAAACATAGGTAAAAACAATACATGTCCGACAGAAACGATACGTGTAATGGACAGACCTTGGCCATGATCGTCTGTTAAAAAAGTTTACATAGGAAAAGTTGTTTTAAGGACGCCTATATATATATATATATATATATATATATATATATATATATATATATATATATATATAAAATCTAACATATAAACGGTTATATGTTAGTTTGTCAGTCGGTCTGTTTGTCTGTCGGCTGTCTGTCTCCATATTTTCAAACTCTATCTACTCTGAAGCTAAAAGTCGCAGGGTGACGCTAGGGGATTCTAATGGTTGAAGTTTTTGCGGGCCGCTCTTTTATGGGTCTGTAGTCCGTTAAAATCATTTTGAAAGGGTCAAAAATGGGTTAAAATGGAAAAAATCGTTAAACATTTTGTACATGTATCCTGGTTTATTTTGAATTTTTAATCAGTTTATATGCGTGTCACGTTGGGATAGTGGTAACGTCACCAGCTTTGAATGCTACAGTTTCGGTTGCGATTCTAGCTGATGGCACCTAAATACCATTTTGTTTTACTTTTGAAATAACAACTCTATAATAATATATACGAAATCTGGACTAATCAAAATATCATATTTAAGCTTATTTTACGCCCGGGCAATGCTGGGCGCCCCCCTCCTGCTAGCCACGATGTAAAATGACGCATTAAATATTAAATAACTATTTTTTAAACTAGGAGTGGATTCTAGCTGGCCCATCCCGCATCTGCCTAAGTGCTCTTTTGTGTTAAGATATTAAATTACGTAACTATTGAATAAAGTATAGTCAGCAAAACTAAAGCGATTAAACAACAAAGAAATATTATAATAAAACGCATAAGCATTAAGTATTCAGTTAAAAAACTTCTATTGTTTTCTTTTACGACATCACAATACTTTATATTTTTATTTTCATCATACTGTAGATTTGTTGACACGTGACCCCAGAATTATCGCGACATAAAGAATAAGAGAATTTGTTATCAAGTTTTATTCCTCGAGACCCATTGTCCTCTGTTAATTCACTTTACTGATGTGGTCTAAAAGTCGCACACATTAGAACATACTATTAACCTTTTCTACGATTGTTCTTTAAATGGAACGTAATTTTTGAAGTGGTGTAGAAGTGATAATTTTATTTCAAACTCAGAGAAGACTCGACGTTACCCGGGATTGAATGGTGATCAACCAATATTTCACACTCCCATATTTTCTTGTCATCAGAATCGGTGAAATCGCTCATTTTCCAATCAAATCGATTAATTGGCTGCTCTAGTTGGAGACCCACCGCGATACACTAAGAGGGAGCTTTACATGATTATCCGCAGTGACTTAATCCACAATACATTGTAAAGAACTAAGGATGGAGTACTGCTGCAACATATGGGCAGGAGCTGGTAAAAACAGCCTATCCTGCCTTGACAGAGTACAAAATAGACTTCGTGGCTTAGTAGGGGATGACCTTTTCTCTTCCCCACAGAAGAGACGCTGCGAGCCTGTCTTTGTTTTATCGTTATTTCCATGACAAGTGCTCGTCTGAGCTCCAATCTCTGCTCTTCCATCGCCAATCTTTTACGAAAAACACCCGTCTAGCTGCAACCACTGTCAACAATTTTCCACATTCTTTATCTGTGCCTAAATCAAAACGTAGATTCCATGAATAAAGCTTCTTTCTTAGAAGTGCACGCCTGTGGAACTCTCTTCCGTTTGCCTGCTTCCCACCTGACTATAACTTGGACGTCTTCAAATCCAACATAAACAAATTCCTGATAAACCGCCTCCTTAAGTAAGACACTTTATCAAATTTCCATTACTAACGATTGCTACGATATTATCCCATTGATTAATGTACACGCAATAACCCTTACCCCCGAGTGGCTTCCGGGCCTTGAAAAGTGGTGACTACCATGTAAAAAAGCAAAAACAAAAAAAAAAACTGTTGATTTTATACAATTACTTTTTTTTATATATAATGGCTTGAATTTAAGTTTAAAATGCAGAAGCCAAGTGTCATGTTTCCATTGTGCTCTAAACAGAAACATTCATTTTGAACGCGCTCCTGTTATATCAAAGAACCTAGAGTTGATTTTATATGCCAGGCCTTTCTGCCTATGTTGTAATAAAACTTTTCAAATGCACTTGTGATGTTAGGCTGTATAAGGTGTTAATTTTGGTCAAGATCGCCTGTTCCTTCTTTCATCGATTTTTTCAATTATTGATACTTATCGAAGATATTCAAATACAAGACATATCTAAGAACACTGCCAGACACATAAAGTACATTCGTGTGAAATTAAAAAAAAATAACGCTCATCTATCTATACGCAACGAATTCACACACACACACACACACACACACACACACACACACACACACACACACACACACACACACACACACACACACACACACACAAAGTTCCTAGATTCGATAGATTCGATTTTTATCACATTTCTGAACTAAACTTACCCGATTTGCTATAGTTTTCATGTATATTGCTTTCACATGAACTTCAAACATTATTTTTGCCGTCTCTAATAATAAAGTTATATTAAAAAATTAAATCGGAAAATAAACTCTATGATAAAGGTTAAGAGGCTGTGAATTGCCACCTACAATCTGTCTGAAGCAAATGTTAATCACATGAACTGCAATAAATTAAATAGTTCTGAATCAATCTTTGTTTAAATGTTTATTATAGATCTAATTCACTATTCATTGTACCCAATATATAATTGCGATTTGAAAAGTAATATGACTTAGGCGTCATCAGCTAGAATCGAAACCAAAACATGTAACTCTGCAGTTTTATTCATTACTGTCTGTTATAAGTGCATATGCATACAAAATTAAAAAAATAATGTTGTTAAAGATTTAAATGTATATGTGTGCATGCGTAAATGAGCATTTTAAGTATACTTACGCCTGCAAAGTTCAATTTTTTTTTTTAATTTTGAGCCCTCATAAATTTATTACTGGCTAAAACTGTATCGAATTTGTTCCACAGGCCCCAATCTCCTATTTATCAAGTTTCAAGTTTGTAGACCAAAAATTTTCGAAGTTTAGTAGAGACCGTTCCTCAGACAGACGGACAAACAGACAAAATCATATATATATATATATATATATATATATATATATATATATATATATATGCAAATTTCGAAATTATTATAGTGCCAATCGTCTATTTATTATTATATTGTACCCAATATATATTAGTGTCCACCCGGCGTGGTCCGCACATAATATATGATACTTTTATCTATGCAGGTTTCATTTATTATTTATTTGATTATTATATTGTATCCAATATATAGTAATAAGTTCAAAAGTTTAAAAAATGACTTGAGTGCCATCAGATAGAATCGAAACCAAAACATTTAGTGCTCCAGCCTTAGCCATTACCGTTTTGGCTATCGACAGATGGACAAGAAAACATTAACAATTAAGCAACTTTAACGTATAATTGCATATGTGCGCATGCGTAAAAGTAATAAGTTTAGTCGAATTCCTCATGCTAAATTCAAGTTTTTAAATTTTGTCGCTTTAGCAGTTTTTTTACCGGTTAAAAACCAAATCGAGTGTTCTACAGGTCTAAACCCCCTATATATTTAGTTTCAAATCTGTAGACCAAATATTGACAAAGGAGTTTGGTAGAGATCGTCTCGCACACGCAGATTCAAAACGTTATATATATATATATATATATGTGTGTGTGTGTGTGTGTGTGTGTGTATGTGTGCTAGAAATTTTCATCCTAAATTCTACGAAACTTTGCACAATGTAGGAAATATGCATAAATAGAATTGAGCGTGATTGTTAAATTAAACCAATCATACAATAAGAAATCCTTAAAACCGAATAGTTCGTTTTTTTTTAGGAATATGCAAATTAGTTAACCTTTATAAAGTCGCTCGCATATGTATGACAGTGTATTAAGAAGTTCGTTTTAATAATTTTTAAATAGAAAAAATAGGCCTCTGATATTAATGTCAGTGCGAAAAAAAAACTCAACTTTATATTTGTACAGATAAAAGATAGATTTAGAATGAACACATATCATATCCAGATATTTGAATCGTTTTATATGTAGGTCCAAGATTATGATTTAAAGATTTTGAACCGTGCCATATCTATAGTAATTACAGCACATGTTCAGCACATGTTCACCCAGACTGCATGTGAGTGAAAATGTCAAGTAGAAAGACGAATATTTTTAAACTGCGTTCATCCAATTTGTCGATGGGAATAGCATTTCAAACACGTGTGACAGACCAACAAATTAACAAAAAACACCATAGAAATTTGTGATTGCATCATACAATGCTATTTTAAACTTAATCTTGATAACACGACCGCCTAACGGACTAAATGCATGATATAAATTTTTGGTCACATTTGAACATACTTTCATATGATTTTTAGTTTATAAAAAAAATAATTTGGTACTGATCCAGAACTTGACCCAGGATCCTGTCGGAATTTTCAGACAGTTCACGGTAAGCTGCTGGAAAGTAACCGGAAAAGTAAAACGCGATTATCCAATCAGCAATCAACTGACAGAAGACGATATTAATAGAAAAGAAAAAACATCTTATAATTGTTTTCTATCGTAGTTGTTTCCATGAAAAAATTGTTTTCGCCGTTACAAAATTATTATTAAAAATTTTCTTGCAAAAAGAAAACAAAAGAAAAAAAACCCTACTTAGATATTTTCCATGACAAAAAAAAAAAACACTTTCAGTTTCCGTTTATAGTTCTTTCCATGTTTTCGTTTGAAAAACATTTTTTAAAAAACATTAGTTGAAAAATATTAAAGTACTTTTCTTGAAAAGTATAAATATATTCTATATAATTAAAAGATTTCAAAATTTGAATAAAGGTTTCAATAGCTAAAACTGAATATTACAACGAGGATGAGAACAGTAAGTTGGCAGACCCTCAGTCGCGACCGTGACAAGTGGAGAATGATCGTTCAAAGGAAGTCGTCTTCGGACACGAAGGACAGCACATGATATATATATATATATATATATATATATATATATATATATATATATATATATATATATATATATATATAAGTAAATTTTTGGTACAGCAGAATGGAAGGAGAAATTTCAGAGGAAACATAATTTAATTTAAATACCAAAAAAAAACACAAGAAATGGGCAGGTGAAATTAAAATTTTCCCTAAGGCCTCATCGTCTGACCCTCTAAGAGGAAACGTCAGAATGATAGATTAAAAACTAAGAAAACGAATGAGGGAAGAGGGGAATTTTGGTTACAGTTGGAAGAACAGTGGAGAAAAAAAAAAAAAAAAAATCAAAAAAAAAAATCTCACTGTTCAGGTGGTTTTAAATCAATGAATATCTCCAACTGATGTCTAAGAATCTTTTGTCTACACAGGCTAGGTCGAGAGTTGTTAATAACTAACGCCTCAATGATATTGAGATGATAGTTCGACCTAGCCCATTTCTTGTGTTTTTTTTGGTATTTAAATTAAATTATGTTTCCTCTGAAATATATATATATATATATATATATATATATATATATATATATATATATATATGTGTGTGTGTGTGTGTGTGTGTGTGTGTGTGTGTGTATACTAGCAGTTCAGCCCGGCTTTGCTCGGGCCCTATGCACTATTCATAACTTTATGTGCATATGTATATATATTAAAAAGTTTGACTCATGTCCAGGTAACCTACATTTTCAAGTATTTAAACCCAAAATTAGCGGAGGAGTCTGCAAAGGTCAACTCTTTTAACTTAACTTCTTGGCAGCCAAATTTTCGCTCTAAAACTAATTAAAAAGCTGGCTACATGTCTAAATACTCTTTATGTAAAATTTTAAATGTTTAGACCCAAGATTAGCTAAATAGTTTGCTAGAGACCGCAAAGGTAAAATCTTTTGAACTTTGACCTCTTGGCAGCTACATAGTTTCTTTTCCTTCTTTCATACATTTATCCTTGAAAAGTGGTCTGACGAAAAGCGCTCCGGGTTTTATTATATTTCGTGATTCATTTAATCTACTTATTTATTTTAACCAATTGTGTATTTATAATATATAATTTAAAAAAAAATCCCCCTTTTATTTTATTCATATTTCAGTCGATTTAACATCCGATTATGGCCCATTTCTTCTTCATTATATGTATATATATATATATATATATATATATATATATATATATATATATATATATATATATATATAATTACTATACTATAATAATTATTAAATATATACAGACACTAGTGTTTCATCCTTTCGGGAATCATCATTGTAGGGCGTCACAGTTAACACCAGTCGATAAATCCGAACCTGGCGACAGAAGTCGTCATTGGCTTCATTAATAAGGACCCAATCCATTCGACTACCGCTAACCGCGAGAATGCTGTTTAAATGCTTTTTAACATCTGTCAGGGTGAGCTAATCATCATATGATCATCTGAACACACACACACACACACACACACACACACACACACACACACACACACACACACACACACATATACTAGCAGAAGTACCCGTCGTTGACTGGGTTCAAAAACAGCCTACAAAAAATGGACTGTGATTAATGAAAGTATGATAGGCTATGAAAAGGAGGGTGTTGTAAAGAGATAGGTTTTGATACTCAAAAATTTTACCCTAAGCAAAATATGTTGAAAGTAAAGATAATTTTCGCGAAAATATATTTTTTATATCAATTTTGTTTTCATTCGTAGCCAAGAGTGACCAACAAAATGATGTTTCCTTACAAAGTGAAAATGTTATATATATATAATAATATAAATATACAAGAAATAAATATTACCATAGTCAATAAAAGTTACTTTTATTGTAGAAAAGTTCATTGGTTTGTATTTTTAAGTAGTTTGTAAAAACAATTTTTTTTTAATTCACGAACCGGTTAAAAAAATCAAAATAGCAGCGACCTTGAAATGGAGAGCCCCGTTTTCAATTTGAAGGAGGGGCACCTGAGAATTCTGTGTTAACAATTTAAGAGAATCCGTCAGCGTAAGGAATATTTATAAACATATTAAAATGTTTTCTGTTATTTTGTGCTTAAGGACTATTCGATTATGACATGTATAGTTTATATAAAAATTAATTTAAGTAGTTATCGCCTCAAATTTCGTTTTAATTTCGGTTCGCTGAAATTATCTCAAGTAAAGATCATCAAAAACTATTTCAAAGCAAAAAAAACATGAACTGAACTTTTATTGACTATGGTAACATTTATTTCTTGTATATTTATTTTTTCGGGTAGTCGTTTGTTGGCTTTCTGCTAAACACTCTTACTAAATAATATCGACGAAATATCGAAAAATAAAGAAATAAAAACAGTTTTGAAAAATAATGAAGCTTTACTTACTTTAGTAAAATAATCCGAAACACCAAAATGAGAAATTAAAAAAGTAAACACGTAATTAGTTTAGTTTTTTAAAGCAAAGAATCGATATAAATATGAATAAGAAGAAAATAGCACCCTTTTCAAGCAGAACCGCTTCGTTTCAGTTTTACAGTATCGAACGGTGTAGTATTGCGCCGTCGGATTCAGAGTTGTACTATTGTAATGTAAAGAGCACGCAGAAAGGGTTGTAATCAACTGAATTCCTTCTAGTACACTGACGAAAAAAGCTTAAACAGATATATAAATAAAAATAAAAAGGTTATGCAAATGTTTCTAAAAGACACGTAATCACGTGAGTAGGATTTTTTCCTTCCTTAGACACGATAAGAAGTAACGTTATTATTTTTTATTATTTATCTATTTATCTAGTTTCGAAGAGTGCAAAATTTGTGTTGAGAATTGTCTAAAGTTCCGACATATTTCCATGGAGTACAGGCGCGAACGCAGACCCCACAATTTTATTATACCATCCCTATTTTAAGTTGAAACATACTTATCAAAGTATATTTATATACATCTATATCAAAAACACTTGTAAACGTTTTTTTTTCATTTTTTATTTCCATAGTTTGTGGGCCAGGCGCGAACGCAGACCCCACAATTTTTATGAACCACCGTTTTGCCAGATCAAACACCCATTTCTGATCCTGATTCTTGTATATCAAAAACAGTGAACCGTTGTTATCATGGAAACCAGCTTTTATTTAATAAAATTCATGCACCTTTTCACAGTCCAACCATAATGAGTATGAATAAACATCAGTCTTAGCTTAACTTGTTGACATAGTTTCAAGCATGAAACTATGTTTTGTTATGGTTTGGTTTCGGTTTCGATTCTAGCTGATAGCACTCAAACCATATTTTTGTTTAAGTTTAAAATTATGACTATATATGGTACAGTATAATATTAAATAATGGCCTCTATAATAATAAATTCGGATTCTGCGTAAATTAACATATCATATCCAAGTATACATTTTACGACCGGGCAACGTCAGGGGCTCCTGTTTGTATTTCATATGATTAAACCTACGGTAAGTTTTATTTTTTGTTTTAAAGTTTCGTTTTTTAAGTTTTAAGTCTGACGCGTCGTTTGTTATTTTTTTTTCGTTAAATTTTCCTGTTGATTACCGTAAACTGTTGAAAGATACTGATACGGTTTTGGGTAAGGTTCTCGTTCAGTACCATATGTTTTGACAAATGCATTTTTTAATATAATGCTGTACTCTGGGAATTGGTTAACAAACATCCTGCATTTGTTCATAATGGAGCAATTGCACAGAAATTTGACCTAGGTGTGTACGTATTAACCTTGCAGCCACGAAGAAACAACAACAACAACAACAACAACAACAACAACAACAATAAATATCGAGTGTTACGAAAACTATTTACTAATGTAATGGGGATTGAGTCGCCCTCTTGTGAACATTATCTGTACTAATCGTTCTGAATGGAAAGATAATTACAAAGTCTTGCCAGAACGTAGACGAGTTAATTGAATGTTGCGCAGTTGAAGAAGACATAAGAAAAAAATGAAGATTATTTTGAGAGACAGCTTAATTTGAACGAGTGATCGCCGACGAATTGTCATTAGTAATTATCTCACACTTTGAGGGTCATCCGGGCACCGCTGTCTATGAGCTGTTTCAGTTTAGATGCAACTGCAATATACCGGCACCCACTTCCTCTTCTTCACTCAGAGAACATGAAATCACTAAACCGGTTAAATATCACTTGGCAGTAATATGCTTTTACAGTTAAGTAAATATATATATATATATATATATATATATATATATATATATATATATGTGTGTGTGTGTGTGTGTGTGTGTGTGTGTGTGTGTGTATATATATAAATTCAGGTTGGAGATATTCAAAAGTAAGGACTAATGTAGACAACAAGGTTGTTAGATAAGTCTTGATAACAAGAGCAAAATATTTTTTATTATTCATTTGAGGGTAAACAGTTACATTTGGTCGCTACCAACAGCCATCTGTTTCAGTCAATGAGACTTCGTCAGGCGACCCGGAACCATTCGACGCCATAAAAAACCCCTTGAAAAAACACTTAAAAAATCTTGAAAAAACACTTGAATATTTTGCTAGTTTTTTTCCCATGCCGTCGAATGGTTCCGGGTCGCCTGACGAAGTCTCATTGACTGAAACAGATGGCTGTTTGTAGCGACCAAATGTAACTGTTTACCCTCGAATAAATGATAATGATAATAATAATATATATATATATATATATATATATATGTGTGTGTGTGTGTGTGTGTGTGTATTACAGTAGAAAAATGCGAGCATGAAAAGTAATATGATTAAGTTTAAATATGAAAATGTAAAGGACTAGTTGTTAAAACTGGAAAAGAAAAGGACAAGATATTCTTGTAAAAAATATAATAAACTTGTAACTTATAATATTGCAGCATTAAAAATTGATTATATAATGTTAAATTGAATTTAAAAAATCTTAATGCTGCATTTTTCTATTGCAATCAATGATTTTTCCAGGCTTCTAGTCAATTCACTTGTTCTTTATTTCAGTCTTATTCCCCCCATAAACATAACATACACATATGTAATAACAATGTATAGACCTCGTTTGCTTTCAATAAAAAAAAAAACCCTAATTATCTTCCTTTATTCTTTCATTCTCTCTGTTTTACTTGTTAATTCTCTTTTCGCGAGTGTGGTGATTTGGTAGCAACAGTTTAACTGAAGCGTCGTGGTTACTATGGAAATCAGTCATAAAAAACGTCACTCAGCTCCTTACGAATTTTTACGATTTTGAACACCACTAAATTGATTATAACTTTTATTTTACTGAAGGAAAATTGAAAAAAAAAATTCGCAATATAGCTGAGAAGATGATCTATGAACTGTAATAGTTTTTTGAAATTTGGTCGAAAAATGAGTGAGCGCTGAAGCTTTAAAGCAATTCTAAATGACTAAAGCTACTACTTAACCATATATTCAAACACGGTAGTGTTTAAATGATATATATATATATATATCTATATCTATATATATATATATATATATATATATATTGTTTTTAAAATATAATTATCCACTGACACGTGTTTCGTCGTCTACGACTCATCAGAGTGGTTGAATTTAGCGAGATTCGAAATGGGGACCCCATGGTAAGGCCCCTACACCCTTAGCACTCGTCTACCTCCCACGACTGTTCAGATACATCGCGATTCACGTAGATGTTATTTGTTTTTATTTTTGCGATAGTGACACGTGTTTCGTAATACCTACGGGCACTTCCGGAATCATCAGTGCAGAAAGTTACGATTGCCGCTGGTCATGGGATTCGAACGTCGCAAGAAGGCCATCTGTCTCCAGTTGCAAGGAATATAACCACAGGGTTACCTACAACCGCAACAATATTCAATCGAATTTAAACATTTATAATGCATAAACTTTATTGAATACCGATCTACAGTCATCGAGTAACTAGAGATTACAATTTCTCACGTTGACCAACTCACTGACTTTTCATTCATAGACAGTGCTCAACACTTAAGGAACATGTTTCTTAAAGGGGGTGAAATGATCATAATTATAAATCTATATATATAAAAGCGAAAATGTATGTATCTATGTATGTATGTTTGTGTGTCTGCTAAAAACTTTTGACCGACGTAACAAAAATTAACAAACTTGGTCTCATATGAAAGCTCCACCCTCCGGTCAACAAATATCGAAAAATTGGCCCAAAAGGACCATCAGAAGTGCGTCAATTAATCGATTTTCTGCAGGGAAGGGGGCCAAAAAATTGACATTTTAATGTTAAACATTACATATTTTTAAATCGATTTATAACTGCCCCCAAAAATACGGGCGCCAACTCTTCTACATAAAGTATACACGGGGTCGTTTATTTTGGGTAAACTTGTATTTAAAACCCGCTGAGTCATGTCACGTGATCTTGACGTCAGCAAGCTGTAATGGCAGTCTGAATTAAAAAAAAATTGTTGTTATCGGTAAAAAAAAAATTTAACCCTCACACAAGCTAAACTATGAACTTCTACGCTATGACAACGTTACCAAAGTTATTAGCACGTTAAAAATAGTTAGATATGATAGTTAAACGAAAAATAACAAGCCAAAAATGTAAAGTAAAAAAAAAAATACACTTACAAAAAATATTAACGATCGAAGTTTTTACAAAAAAACAAACTTAGACGCTATTTTCTTTTTTAGTAACACTCTTTAGAGTAAGGAAGACAAAGTGTGTGAGAGAGAGACACAAACAGAGAGAGACGCAAACAGAAAGAGAGAGAGAGTGAGAGAGAGAGAGAGAGAGAGAGAGAAACGTTAACTTTTTCACCCCGAAATCGACAATTTTCGACAGGGGGGGGGGTCAACAACGCATGCGTCAGATGCCGTCATGACGTCGTGACCTGATTTACTTTAAATAATTGAAAAACCGAACAAATTTCATATACGTCGCTTTAGCTCAGGTGCTTAAGGCCTTGGTTCATTATCTAAACGTTTTGGGTTCGAATCGTGGTGTGAGATGTTTTTTTTCCGATTTTTTAAATTTAAATATTGAACCCTGTATTATTTAAGCCATTTTTCACTTAACGTTCGTTTTCCTGTTTTTGTTTTTACTTCGCTTATTCTTAGCGACACCCCAAAACACCCGGGTACCCAACGAGTTTTTAAATTTTAATATCGAAACAGGCTTATTTAAGCCATTTTTCACGTGTTCGTTTTTCTGTTTTCATCGTTCGTTTGCCTTACGTTAGTTTTTTTTGTGTTTTTTCGATGTTTTGATTACCCCCCCCGCTTAATTAAAACGTTGTTTTCTTTTCTTACTTCGCTTATAACAATGCTTACATCGTCATCGTCGTCGTCATAACGCTCGACGACTTTCAAGCATCTTTCACTTATTCGCTTATAACAATGCTTCATTCTGGCTGGCCGATTTTATTTTCAAACTTCGCCCCAGGGCTTCGACTTCGATCCTACTCCCCCGGTTTATTTTTTATTTAACACCACACACACCTACAAACACCCGGGCAACGCCGGGTACCCCTCGCTAGTAATAATTATAAAAGGATAAAAATGAAATTCCTAATTTCCCACACCCTTTATCGGTGCTTAAACCTAAATGCGGATTCTTAGAATTGCACGCCTGTAGAACTCTCTTCCGACTGCCTGCTTTCCAGCTAACTACAATCTGTTTTTAAGTCCAATGTAAATAAGATCTTGATGAACCGTCCCCCTAAGTAATCCAATTTTCAAAATTCTCACTACTTATGTTTACTACGCTATAATCACATTGACTAATGTATACCCATTACCCTTATCCTCAAGTGGCCTCCGGGCCTTGATAAGTGGTGATTCCTGTGAAAAAAAAGCTGCGACTGATCAATATCGATGATTGACGGATGATTATCTTTGAGGTCAGCTGTGACCTAAAATGAGAAATAGATAGCTGATCGGTTCAATTGATCATTACACTTCACTTTGTAGTTGAATTTTAGTTGACGGCTAGAATTTGTCGATCAAACATTAAATCCTGGCATCTAGTGACCGTGTTGAAGAATAAAAGAATTATTCTGAAATTTCTGGAAATAAACCAAAGCAAGGCAAAACTATTTTAACTAACCTGTAACTTAAACAAATCTCTCTTAACACTTGAATATTTTGCTAGTTTTAATTGATGTTTGTCCAGGGGTAACAGCCTAGTAAATAGAGTCAACGGTGACTTCGTAGCTAGGTTCGATTCCCTCGATCAGCCGTAATTATCATTTCCTACACTGATGAACACGAAAGCATAAAACACTGATGTCTGTAGGTATAAAAATAATTATTCATATTTATAATTACTAGCATTTTGTTGAGCAAAAAAAAAAAAAAGTTGTAGTAGGTAGGCAGGCAGGCAGGCAGGCTCGAACCCGTACCACGAAGGAGGAAAAGAATGGGGAAAAGATCTGACATCTTTTCTGTTACGACCACCGCCAAACCGGAATCGATGTGGGTTTAAATTAAGGCTAGACAATCGAAAGGAGAGAATGACTTTCAAAAATCGGCGAAAAAAGCGCCCTCCCTGTTGAAAAGTGCCCAGTTGAAGGTGAAGATATTAATGTTTTTAGCCAAGTTTTCGATATTTGTCGTCTGAAAGGTCGTACTTAAAAACGATACTGATCTTGATAAAATCCCTCGCTTCTGTCGAAAGTTTTAGGCAAACATAAAAACGTACATACATACATACATACATACATTTATATATTGGCAACTAAAAATTTTCTACCCAAACCGATTAAAAAGCTTGCCCTATCTCTGAATACCCTTTATATAAAAATTCAAATATTTAGACCAGAAATTGTCTGAGTAATTTAGTTGAGACCGCAGAGATAATTTTTTTTTTTTAACTTTGACCCCTATTATGACCCCTTAACATTTATTGTTTTGGGCTCAGCATCAGGTTATTAAGTTAGATCCATGTCCAAGTAACTTATATCTAAAATTTCAAGTGTTTAGACCCAAAATTGTCGGAGGTGTTTTGTAGAGTTCTCAAAGATCAAATCGTGGAACTTTGATCCCTTAACAGGAAAATTTCTGGCAAAAAACCGATCCCAAAGATTTTCCCAAATCTCAGTACCCTGTATATCAAATTTCGAGTCTGTAGACTTAAAATTGAGAGAGTTATTGCATAGGAAAATGTACACCCCGTACACACACAGACACGTTCACTTTTACAGATATATAGATAGATAGATAAGCTCTTTTAACATTGCACAGTGATGATGCGGTCTAAGAACCCAACACCTTCGGTTTTGTACTAATTAAACAAATCCTTACATATACCCCGTCGGTGGTGCTTTTGGTCTTTCGTGAGAATTTGTGGAACATACCAATCACATACTTTGCTGCATAATAGGGATGACAACATTGTTTCGAGTGCACTGACATCCACATTTAAATGAAATGCGTATAGACTCGTATTTTGTTCACCGTTATCCGCTGAAAAGCGCGAATGAGTTGATCGACGCGCACAGTGTTTTAGAGATGGTGGCTGTACATGGGCGTCCGGAGTGCGCTTTGTCACTCACATTTCTATCGCCATTCTGAAATCGACGAACTCATCTTCTAACTCTGCTGACGTCATCGGCTTTCAACACGCGCCGTTGAATGTCGATCGTTTTAATTTTTTATACATGGAGGAATTCGATGATTCATTTCTCCTTCTGACTCATGTCCACGAGAGGGTCGCTTTCAGCAGACACTGCCTAACAGATTAGAAAGAGAAAAACATGAAAGCAATTGAATCATATGAGGATCTACTGGCACCGCGAAGAAGAGAAAGATGAAGTAGTGCCGCCATGTCACATAATGATCAGATATTACAAAGACAATCCCGCAAGGAACTGTACAAGGAGGACGAAGGAGGATAAGACAAAAAAAAAGTGGAAGCACAACATCTGAGAGCGGACATGACTGGTGCTGAGTAGCACGACCAATATAGCAGAAAATCAATTGGTTTCGGGAAAGCTGGTTGCCAGGTAAACTATGGCGCCCCAACGGTCATCCAGACTACGAAACATGATATATTTTTTTTTATTATGACTGACGTTTTTGTTTATAATGTATAGTCATTATTTTTAGATTTTTTGTGATATGGTAGTTTTGTTACCATGTTTTTGACCATTGTTCATTTTGTAAAATTTACTAATGGTCGTAATTAAGTAATGGTAATTCGTAACATTTGAATCGAGTTTGAATATGAAAGAAACGTGATTTTTCATCTGGATAAAAACTGAATGGAAATGATTTGTATTATTTTAGGTATTCTGTGATGTTATTTTCAAAATATTTCGCCCGATATAACCCCGACCTTCATTAGGCGCGTGCGTCTTGTCGATCTTGGAAGTCTTTGTGTCGAAAAAGGAATCTCAGCGGAATTTTGAGTTGATACATTTATTTAACAAAATACCGTTAACTTGCTAAATAATAATTAGTTCAAAACGTTAGTTTCTGGAGGCTGAAGGTTCAATCCTTGGCACACGCGATATTAGAATATTATCAATAATTACTTGAAAATATAACCCAGTTGTGGCTGACGGAACGATAGCAGTCTATGTTCATGAATTGAATGATGAATTCGATTTGAAATTCCGTACCGATTCAAAAGTTCGACAAAGATTTCCTAGTTCGAAGAAGATAGGAGATTATATCAGCCGAAACGTTGTTTGAATAACATCCAGGATAAGAACGATAGTCCAAATAAAACAGATAATACAAACTATTAATCCTCATCTCCAAAATTCCGAAATCAATCTAAAACTAGCTGAAATGCTAGTTACGTTTACGTAGGTCTTTGTCGAATTCAGTTTGATCTTAAAAAGATTATTAGCCGCTTGCATCATTGAAAAAAAAAAGAAATCCTTGATTAAAATAAAAGCATTTGAAAGAAGATGAATGCATTAAAAACGAGCAAAAGTATTAGAAAAAAAAACTTAATTCTCTTTCTGATGTTATAAACGGCTTCGTTTGTTATCAGATTTAAAAGTTAGAATTTCAACGCAGCTAACAAATTTAGATAACCAGATTATGAATAAATACATACATTTTTATATAAATGTAATTGATAAAATGTTTTAGAGATATTGGTAATGGATTTAAAAGGTAGTTCATCTTTAACAAAACAATGAATTGCCTTTTTCCTTAAAAATAAAGAATGTATGCTAACTTCACACTATCTTAAATGTAGACAGACAACTCCTTATATATTTGTTTTTACAACATTAATATGAATAAATACATGCATAATATATAGGTTTTCGACTATGATGAATAAGAAAATCTCATTTAAAATTTGCAGAGGCAAGTAGTTTTAGAGATATAAAGTCATGTACTATGCACTATAATCAACTGGCGGCCATGA
Organism: Euprymna scolopes; assembly: GCF_053919585.1. NCBI lineage: Eukaryota > Metazoa > Mollusca > Cephalopoda > Sepiida > Sepiolidae > Euprymna > Euprymna scolopes. The sequence goes on along the minus strand of NC_136496.1, from coordinate 99,841,826 downwards.
ATAAAGACCCCAACTTCCCCATATTAAGAACGACTTTCAGAATAAACATCCCTCATCTCCACATGTTAAAAACGCCTTTGGAATAAATACCACCATTCTCCCATTGTTAAGAACGGCTTTCGGAATAAACACCCCAACCTACACATGTTAAAAATTGTGGAGGTGGACCTAATGTAAAAATTGAAAACAGAATAGTAACAAAACACCATCCCCTCCTCATCGTAAGAATGGCTGAAAAAATAACAGTTTTCTTGGTAGGAACTTTTCTGTATTTCACCTAACAATTTCTTTAAAGAAAAAGCATTCATATTTTCTTATATAAAACAACTTCTGTCAAAAACAACCCCAACAAAAACGAAGTGTACTTTCAATTTTGTTAAAAGTTTTCTTGACCCCCCCCCCTCCCCCCCCCAAAAAAAAACTTTAACCTAACAATTTACGGTAAAAAAAGCAAAACAAAAATTTTAATCGGACCTTATTGCCAAATGGGCTCCATCTACAATGTTGAAAACGACGTCCGCGTTTTTTTTTTCAAGTTAAATTCAATTTTCACAATATCTTTTTTAAAAATAATTTCACGATATCTTTTTTTTTGTTTATTAACAATTGTTAGTTGAAAGCACAAAATAGTTACAAAACCCACTCCCCTCTCCATGGTAAGAATGGATGAAAAAATAAAAAATAAAAAAGGTATTATTTCAGCACGTTACCAAAATGCATATGTACCGTGAATTTTCTTAAAAAAAACCCTGTACTTTCATCTAACAATTTATAGTTTTAATGATAAAAAAGTTCATATTTTCTTATATAGAAACAACTGTTTAAAAACAACAACAACAACAACAAAATAACGTGTACTGCCAATTTTGTTAAAAAATGATTTTAATAACAAAGATGGTTTTGTTAAGGTTCTTCGACTTTTATGTTTCAACTAAAAACGCACCTTCTGGCGAGCAATTTTTTTTAAATTAAAAAAATTGGGAAGATAAACAAATGAATTTAAATGTTAAAAATAGGGGACGTTTTTTTTACTTATCAATTAGAGTCGTCAAATCGTAGTGTGTGAATTGAAATTGTATAACTACCGAACTAAACCACAGAACAGTCTCGCAGAATTGACTTACGAAAAATATTTTTTTTAATTTTATTGGATTTATAATTTATTTTATTTGATTTATAATTTGCAATTCAATTTCTTTTAATAACATAAAAACATTCATCGACTCTAAGGATACTGTCTGAAAATTTCAATTAAATTGATAATGTAGAAATATCGTTTTATGAATAACTAAAGAACCAAGAATTATATATATATATATATATATATATATATATATATATATATATATATATACAGGGTGTCTCAAAAATGTACTCACACTTAAACCCTTGCTAACATGCTGTCTTTTTTGTGTTGCAGGTGTGAGGTGTGAACCACAGCATGGCAGGAAAGAGAGGAAGTTTGTCCTGAAATTTTATTGGAAGACAGAAAACGCTATTGAAGTGCAAAGACGATTCAGAAGGGAATTCGCAAGACCACCACCACCAACAACGCGCCGGACCATCGTATCAAAGAGAAATTTGAAGCAGATGGAACCGTCCAGAACGTCAACAAGAAATGTTCTGGACGACCTCGGACATCCACGAGCCCTGGAAAACACTCTTTCGATACCTTAACTTGCTTCAGGAGTTTGTTGGTCCACAGATTTCTGAGATGTTTGGTGATGACGGCGAGATTTACTTTCAGCAAGATGGAGCACCTCCTCCACTACCATCGCGACGTACGAGCTCACCTCAATGCAGCTTTTCCAGGCACATGGATTGGACGAAGGGGTACCATTGAATACCCTGCACGTTCTCCGAACCTCACGGCCATGGACTTCTTTTTGTGGGGATATCTCAAAGACAAAGTTTATTGCATCAAACCAAGAACATTGATGCATTGAAAATGGAAATTGAAAGAAATGTCGCAATATTCCTAACGACCTGTTGCGTGACGTTTGCGAATCCCTTGGTGCGCGTTATCAGTGTTGTCTGGACAATAATGGTCATCAATTCGAACATTTTCGAACATGATTCTTTAATCACATTTATCTTCTGTATTCGAAGCTATTCCATTTCACTGTATGTTCATAAATAAAGGATTTTTCGTCATTCGAAGTGTGAGTACTTTTTTTGAGACACCCTGTATATATATATATATATATATATATATATATGTATATATATATATATATGTATATATATATATATATATATATATATATATATATATATAAAGCTGAACTTCTGTGTATGTGTGTGTCTGGTCACGAATAGTCTCCTATATGGTTGACTATTCTTTTTAAAAAACTGATTACATATAATGATAGATGTATCGAAGATCAGGAATGGGTATGTTTGATCTGGCAGAACGGTGGTTCATAAAAATTGTGGGGGCTACGTTCGCGCCTGAACCACAAAGTATGGAAATAAAAAATGAAAAAAACGTTTACAATGGGTTTTGATGTAGATGTACATAAGAATACTTTGATAAGTATGTTTAAACTTAAATAGGGATGGTATAATAAAATTGTGGGGTCTGAGTTCACCCCTGTACTCCATGGAAATATGGCACAAATTTAACAAAGACTTTTCATATCTATTTGCGTAAGTATACTTTGATAATTATGTTTCAGTTTGAAGAAATATGGTATAATAAAATTATTGGGTGTTCGTTCGCGACTGACCTCCACAGAATGTAAATATGTCACAAAGTGTAACAAGGTTTTTTAAAAGGGGTGAGGGTTCACAATAACACCTTAACTTTAATCTTAATTCACGTTAGCTTTTATATATTTTAAGGTGAATCATATTGTGTTGAATAAATTCACCTCATCAATTCACGTTCTTATTAAAGTGAAAGCAAAAAAGTCGGAACTTTAGACAATTCTCGACACAAATTTTGCATAACTCTGTTTCCTTCTCCACTTGCACGTGGCACTCTTTCGAAAATAGATAAATAGATAAATAATAAAAATAAGAACGTTACTTCTTATCGTGTCAAAACAGGGAAAATCCTACTCACGTGACTACGTGTCTTTTAGAAACATTTACATAACCTTTTTATTTTTATTTATATATCTGTTTAAGCTGTTTTTGTCAGTGTACTAGAAGGAATTCAGTTGATTACAAACCTTTCTGCGTGTTCTTTACATTACAATAGTACAACTCTGAATCCGACGGCGCAATACTACACCGTTCAATACTGCAAAACTGAAACAAAGCTGTTCTGCTTGAAAAGGGTGCTATTTTCTTCTTATTCATATTTATATCGATTCTTTGCTTTAAAAAACTAAACTAATTACGTGTTTACTTTTTTAATTTCTCATTTTGGTGTTTCGGATTATTTTACTAAAGTAAGTAAAGCTTCATTATTTTTCAAAACTGTTTTTGTTTCTTCGTTTTTCGATATTTCGTCGATATTATTTAGTAAGGGTGTTTAGCAGAAAGCCAACAAACGACTACCCGAAAAATAAATATACAAGAAATAAATGTTACCATAGTCAATAAAAGTTCAGTTCATGTTTTTTTTTGTTTTGAAATAGTTTTTAATGCTCTTTACTTGAAATAATTTCAGCGAACTGAAATTAAAACGAAATTTGAGGCGATAACTACTTAAATGAATGTTTATATAAACTATATATGCCATAATAGAATATTTCTTAAGCACAAAATAACGGAAAACATTTTAATATGTTTATAAATATTCCTTACGTTGACGGAACTCTCTTAAATTGTTTACACAGAATGCTCGGGTGTCCCTCCTTCAAATTGAAAACAGGGCTCTCCATTTCAAAGTCGCTGCCATTTTGAACTTTTTTTAAACCGGTTCGTGAATTAAAAAAAAAATTATAAACTACTTAAAAATACAAACCAATGAACTTTTCTACCATAAAAGTAACTTTTATTAACTATGGTAACATTGTTTTCTTGTATATATATATATATATATATATATATATATATATATATATATATATATATATATATATATATATATATATATATATATATAACATTTTCTCTTTGTAAGGAAACATCATTTTGTTGGTCAATCTTGGCTACGAATGGAAACAAAGTTGATATAAAAAATATATTTTCGCGAAAATTATCTTTATTTTCATCATATTTTGCGTAGGGTAACATTTTTGAGTATCAAAACCTATCTCTCTTATATATATATATATATATATATATTTATATATATATATATATATATATATATATATATGTATAAAATTTTAGTCATTCAATGTATTAAAAAATTTATGACGTGAAATGTTAGAATGTCAAATAAAAAGATTTTTATTATTCTGTATAAAACAAATGTATTCTTTGTCTTACATAGAATAATAAAAAATTTTATTTGAAATTCAAACATTTCACGTCCGAAATTTTTACATTCATTGTACGGCTAAAATTTGATTTATTTGCTCTATCTTGTATATCAAGCAATTCTTTTTAGGTGGGATAGTACTTATAGAATATTACTGCCAGTAATATCTTGTAAAACTTATAATCACAGATTTCCATACCAGTTGATTGTTAGATAATTTTATTCTGAAGTATATATATATATATATATATATATATATATATATATATATATATATATAATGATTGTAGCGATTAGTTTCCTAGCTGTAAAGCAATGAAACTCACATGGTTATTAAAGAGTGCTCAATGCAGGACAGAGCTGGTATATAGTTTGTTATTATACAAACGTTATTGGTTACATATATGCAGACATAGTCTCAGTGGAATTCCAATTCACGAATAACACTTAATCAGACCAAAAAAGAATCGATATTGAAACGGGATTCAAAATTACATCGGTCTTTAAAATATAGTAGGTTGTGGTTTACGTTCTGGAAGAAAGTGTGGTTTATATTTTGTGAATGTGAGCATTAGGGTTCTGGAGGGAGGTGTGGTGAAAGAAGAGATTAGGGGTGAGGTAGGAGGAGGGAAATACGATTTCGCGTGGTTAAGCTGTCACAGTGGAGAGGTGTTTTCTTTTAACTTAGCGATTGTTTTATTGGTCTTGGTTTTCGTATTGATCTGAAGTTATACTATACTCTTATCGTCACTACTTCCCGATCTTAGGTTTTTATGGTTGTTTTTTCTTTGCTGGTTGCGACTGTATTTTCCTAATGACAAGTTTTATTTATTTATTTATTTATTTTTATGGCTTATTTATTTTTATTCCATCGGTTTTTTATCCGTTCATTTGTTTCTAGTTTCAAAATTTTTTCTTTCTTTCTTTCTTTCTTTCTTTATTTGATTGTTTATAAGATATATGTCGATATGTTCGACAAGGCAGAGTCTTGTAAACCACATTGGAGTACGAGTTAACTTTTGAACAAAAGATCCGGCGTTATTCCGTAAAGTACCTGTAAAATAAATGTCTGCCGTTTCACTGGAAAAAAAAGATCTTACTTTCCTTGCGACTGTCTGCATACAATGTGTGGATTCCGAACGTTGACATGTAACGACTACGCTACAAGACTATATAGGTTGATAATATAATTAAATTTGGCTATTTTTCAGAAGATCTAGTAACTATACTTTAGTCCACTATCTGCAGTTAACCTCATCTATTTTAATGAATTACGTCACAAAACAATGACGTCTAATAAACTACACGAGCGCAAACAAGAAAATGATTAGCAAGCACTATCCACAGAATACTATCCGTGACTATTCGTGTCGCGTATCGTCTGTCATCTGAACTTTCTTTATATTGGCTGCCGTGTTCTACAATAGAGTACTTTTGTGGTTACATAACAGGGATTCCATGTTAATACGAGCGTAGCCACAATGTAATGTTTCTTTTTTTCTGGAGTTGGATGAGCAAACACAGTCGGTCCACCGGTACACCATCAGAGAAAGTGATTCGATTTATCTGGTCTTAAAGTGCGTCTACGGCTATGCAACATGGCGGACGGCGTTCTACTACGTAGAAAAATAAAACGTGTATGAGTGTTACGACAAGTTTTCAGATGGCTACACAAGCGTGAAGCATGAAAATAGAACAGTCCACCAGACCCCCAGTACTCCGTTAAAAAGCCGGCGAACCGATGAGTGACCATTTGTATGGTGGCATGCCCTCTGCAAATTAGTTATGGTGCTGCATACGACGTCGTCAAGCATGGCTTCCGTTATGTCTGTGGTAGATGGACACCAAAAGCACTTAGTAAAGCGATTTAGCGAAATTGTATTGCTATCTGTCAACACTAACCCGACAGCGATAACGATAAAGCCACGGAGTTTTTGTATAGAATTATCATGTAAGAAAACTTCTACTTCAAAAACCCACAAGATGAAATAGAAAACGTTGGAATTCCAAAACGTGATACTTGAGCATATATAAATAATGGCAAATTACAAGAGTATTTTTCATTTGTTTATTTTACATATGTCTTTGTGGGGCTTAATACTTTTCATTTACCAATTGTATACACTGGAAAGCATTATACGGCTTAAAAGCTGTCTACGGATAATTTAATTTGCGTCCTACTTGTAGGTAGTCTATTTAAACAGTAATAAGGATCCCCTCTCTCCCCCCCTTCTCTCTCTCTCTCCGTCTCTCTGTCTCTGTATATCTGTCTGTCTGTCCGTCTCTCTCTCTCTCTCTCTCTCTCTCTCTCTCTCTCTCTCTCTCTCTCTATATATATATATATATATATATATATATATATATATATATATATATATATATATATATATTATGGATCCGAGGTAAACATTTATAACATAATCACTTATAGATCCGAGTTAAACAAATTCATGACATATTTATTTATAGATTCGAGTTAAACAAATTCATGACATAATCATTTATATACGTCCCAAAAAATTAAAATAAACGTTTCATGTAAAATCGATTCTCTGATGATAAGGATTTATATTTTAATCAAATCTCTTCTTAGCGTAAAATATGGATACTAATTCGAAGTTAAAATAGTATCAATCTTATATACTTTACTATATATAATCGTATTGTTTACTATATATATATATATATATATATATATATATATATATGTATATATATATATGCATAAAATAAAATAAAAATGCCAGCGATGGTTGACGTTATGTTGTTTTGAAAAAAGAAAAACCGAATGAATTTATGAAATGATCAACGTTTCGTCCCTATTGCAGAGGACTCTAAAAGTCTTCTTTTGGCTCTATCTATCACGTATTTTATAATTTTCGCATGATCTAAATTAAATGAAACCACTCTCGGACATTGAAACTGAAGCTCTCAACTTCGGTCTTAAATTCGCTACCGGTAAACATTCGAACACCACCACTAACACAACCATAAAAAAATTATAGACAAGATGACTCGGATTTCACAAAAGGCTTCATACAAGGGATAATATCTTTAACCTCAACCTCAAGAATTAGCATTACCAAAAAGATACATTGATGCTTTAAAACTTTTAACAAAAATAAAGACATCATCATTTCACAAGCCGATAAAGGAGGTGGAATAGTAATCATAGATAAAGATACATATCTAAAGAAAATGCATACACTATTAGCAGACGGAGATACATATACTCCGATAGACTTAAAATCTATACAAAAAGATGTCGAAACCTTCAATAAATTTATGAAAAAACTTATCAAAAATGATAAAAAAAATGGATAAATTACATAGAATACCACCCCACTGTTCCTGTATTTTACGGCCTCCCAAAACACATAAAGAAAACATCCCTATGCGACCCATAGTATCTAACATCGGAAGCGTCACCCATAAATTAGCACGAGCTATTACCCAGATTTTAACTCCATTAATGGGCACTATCAGCACTTTACATATTAAAACCTCTGACGACCTTCTAAATAAAATTTTTAAAAAATATGGACATACAAAATAAAACCATGAATAGTTTAGACATAATCTCCCGCTACACCAATATTCCTATAAAAAATGCCTTAATCTACTCTACAAGCACCTAAACAAAATTAAATCCGATCTACCTTTTTACTCGGATACATTAATACAAATAATAAAACTTATCACCGATAGAACCTATTTCCAGTTCAATAATAAAAATTTGAATTCCCTATTGGTAACCCCCTTAATGGTGTACTAGCTTGCTTATTTCTAGAATTCCTAGAGACCAACTCTTTCAACTTCAGACTACCTAAAAACTACACATACTTTAGATACATAGACGATATCCTTATTTTTCTCCCCATAAACGCACAAATAGAACAACTTAGAAATAAATTAAATTCAGTAGAACCACCCATAAAATTTACACACGAATCCGAACAAGACAACTCCCTAGCTTTTCTAGATATACTCATCATTAGATCAGAAAACGATCTGAGTTTCAAAGTACATAGAAAGACCACACACTAAAACGATTATATTCACCACTATGATAAGACCACACACTAAAACGATTATATTCACCACAATGATAAAATAAAGACCGGGATGATCATTGTGTTTTTTTCTTGCATGCCTTTAGAATATGCAGCCCCCAATATCTTAATGATGAAATTCAATACATTACGAATGTTTTAAAAAAATTACAGTACCGTCCTATTTCATTTCTTACGCAAAGGAAGAAGCTACGAAAATACACTAAATAAACAGACAGAAAAATAAAACAAATACCTCCTATTAAACCGACATGTTTTCATTCCAACCCACACTAAAAATACAAAAACTACGACACTCTTAATAGACTTGGTTTTCACTTGATACAAGCAACTTCCACAACAATAAAACAGACATTAAAAACTACCAAGCACTCTCCCAAAACCCTCACATCCGACACCGGTATATATTTCATCCCATGTAACGATTTCCAACAAGCATACATAGGTGAGACACAGCGTAAATTGAAACTAAGACTTTACGAACATAGAAGAGATATAAGCCATAGTAACGCACTAAATGCACTCTTTTGCCATTGTGCGGAACACGTTCATTCATTTAATTTAGATCATGCGAAAATTATAAAATACGTGATAGATAGAGCCAAAAGAAGACTTTTAGAGTCAGCACTAATATCAAACACTAATACCATTACGCAAAAAAAGGGTATCTACCATTTAGCCCCTAGTATAGAGAAAATAATAATCAAAAAACAAAATATAAAGACAGATCCTGGTTAACCGTTTTTCCTTAATCCTTAAATAATTTAAACAAAATGAATAAGATTAGAGAGAGAAAAAAAGTGCACATATTTATTTAACGTATATTGAAAAGTGTATATATATATGTGTGTTACTTTTACAACCTACCTACAAACTACACAGTTCGAGCGTTTGACCTTAGATTTGATGAACCGAATTCTAATTTTATGCGCATAACGATTCATTAGTGCAAATGTGAAGTATACGTACTGTATTACCTATTGGTATAAATATTTATTTATAATGTTATAAATATTTACACTCACAGACAAGCGCCGGTTTCGTCATAAAGACTCATCAGTTGATTATCTACAAATGAACTGCAAACGCAAGATTCGAAACATAGACCTATGTGTTTTCATGTATTCTTTTTGTTTTGCTTTTTTTACAAGGGAGTCGCCACTTATCAATGTCCGAAGGCTACTCGAGGATAAGAGTTAATGGTCATCGGGACCACGGAGTAGTAATTGCTAGTAATGGAAATTTGGTATAGTTTGATTTTTTAAGATGACGGCTTAACAAGAACTTGTTTACATTGGACTTGAAGACGACCATGTTGTAGTCATCTGGAAAGCAGGCTATTGGAATAGAGTTCCACAGGCGGTTAGTTCTAGGAAAGAAGCTTTTTTTAATGGAATCTACGTTTAGATTTAGGCAGAGAAAGGGAGAGAGAGAGAGAGAGAGAGAGAGAGAGAGAGAGAGAGAGAGAGAGAAAGATAGATAGAAAGAGAAGAAAGAAAGAGAGAGAGAATGGGAAAAATTGTTAGTAGTGGTTGTAGAAAGACGAGTGTTTTCGTGAAAATTTGGCAAACTTGCGTACAAATGCACTTGATCATTCACTTATTCATAGATACACGAAGACATTATATCCATGAAAAAAGATCCCGGTAATCGATCTGAATCTCATGTGTTTAACAATGAAAGACGTATAATGAAACATTGTCGGACAATACAATTGAAGCCAGCCAAGAGGAATTGTTAGCATAAGAGCGTAAGCAATTGAATACATTTCATCGATTAAACATGCAAGGTAATAGTGATCTTTGCTTATGTACAAGAAACCTATATAAGACGAGATAATAACGTCCCTTCAATGACCGATGATAATTAGTTAGAAACTAAGGGTTTTGTTCGAGGTTATCAGAAGTTTTCTCACAACTGTTAAATGTTTCTTCTGTTCTGCACATGTACAATTCTCGGTTTCTGTACCTGTTCTAGAATCTTAATTTTCGCCGTACTCACTTTTACTCTTACGACTTCCATGTCATATAATACACCTGACATATAGATGGCGCCACTAACAAAAACTCTATATGTTTTCTTTTATAATTATCTAACATTTTAATGCCAGCATCTTTTTAAAAACAATGAGAGGAAATTTCATTGAAGTAGACGAATAGGTAAAATCACGTTATACTCTGATTGATTGCAAGTTATAGTGGGCATCGCTTAACTATAAAACGATTATATTTAAGCCTGATGATTTGCCTCTGGGATGAAACAGAAACGTTTCTGTGTAATTTTTTTTTTCTTTTTGGAAATCGCTCCAGACACGGCATGGAGTCTCTTGATGTAAAGAGTTAAAAATACTACTTAAAGATAAAAAACAAACAAACTAGCAAACGATATGTGTTACGTGGATAGATTCTTTCTCCTTTGTCAGAAACATCGCTCACAGAATGTGAAGACTAAAGAATAAAATAAGGGAAGCGAGGGTTACGAAGCTGACGAAAGTAAACTTAATATTTTCTACTCTTCTTATTTGTCATGAGTAAATTTTATACTACTACTACTACTACTACTACTACTACTAAACGCTTCTCATGTCCTGAAAACTGTTGAAGGAACAGAGTATTAAAAACCCTCTCACTTCTAGAGGGTGTCTTGATTCTAACGGAGAATCGGTCTGAACCTCTCTGCTTCTCTCCGACTCTTCTTCCAGGCTCCTGACTGCATCTAAAAACTCTACCTATATTGAGAACTCGTCACGTCATCGCATGATTAAACATGTGCTCATAAAGCACGTTGGATGACATGCGTCACGTTGCCAAACTTGACATGACCCCGAGTTCAGTAACCTTTTTTTCAAATAACAATTTTACAAAATATGTTTACAATTTCAATTGTCGATTAAATTCCTTAACAGAAACAAATTTCATTATTACATACCTTTTCCATATACAGATATGCTAAACAATTGCAATTTCTTATTTCAATAACATTCTGTATTTATTTTAACTTATGATTGGAATTTTCAATTCCAAGTCTAGCTTCGAATCCTTGACTATCCTATTTCATATTTACATTTAACTAATTCTCTATGTTTTTAATTACATGAAAAGGGGACAGCCCTTTTACCATGTAACAAGTGTTCTCAAAGTTCAAATCGTTGAACTTTGACCCATAACGGGCAAATTTCTGGCCGGAAACAGATTACAAAGATTTTTCCAAATTTCAGTACCCTGTATATCGAATTTCGAGTCTGTAGACTGAAAACTGACAGTGTTATTACGTAGGGAAATCTACACAGACAGACACACACAGACACTTTCACTTTTATAGATATACTAGAATTTCAGCTCGGCTTGCCCGGGTGTTTGGATGTGTATGTTCAGCAAAAAAAGGAAGAAAAAAAGTGGTTGTAGGAAGGCAGGCTCGAACCCGTAACGCAAAGGAGGAAAAGAACGAGGAAAAAACTCTGACGTCCATGCTGTTACGACCACCGCCAAACCGGAAGTGACATTTTTTAAATTTAGGCTAGACAATCGAAAGGAGAGGATGACTTTAAAAAATATCGGCGAAAAAAGCGACCCCCCCTTGTAGAAAAGTATCTAGTTCAAGGTGAAGATATTAATTTTTTAGCCAATTTTTCGATATTTGTCGTCTGAAAGGTCGAACTTCAAAACGATACTGATCTTGAGAAAATCCGTTGCCTTCGTCAAAAGTGTTGGGCAGACATGCAAACATACATACATACATACATACATTTATATATTGGTAACTAAAAATTTTCAACCCAAACCGATGAAAACCTTGCCCTATCTCTGAATACCCTTTATGTAAAATTTCAAATGTTTAGACCAGAAACTGAGTAATTTGGTAGAGACTGCAGAGGTCAAATTTTTTAAACTTTGACCCCTATTATGACCTCTTAAAATTTATTGTTTTTGGGCTCAAATCAATTTATTAAGTTAGATCCATGTCCAAGGAACCTATATCTAAAATTTCAAGTTTTTAGACCCAAAATTGTCGGAGATGTTTTGTAGAGTTCTCAAAGGTCAAATCGTTGAACTTTGACCCTTTACCAGATAAATTTCTGGCTGAAAATCGATCACCAAGATTTTCCAAAATCTAAGTACCTTGTATATCAAATTTTGAGTCTGTAGACTTAAAATTGAGATAGTTATTGCGTAGGAAAATGTACACAGACACACGTACACTTTCACTTTTATAGATATATAGATAGGTTGACTAATAGATTTTAAAAATATATACGGATACATAAATATATATGGAAACAATTTTTTGCTTACTGAAAGATTTTACGCAAATATTATGCAAGTATAAATCATGTAGAATATCTGCATGAATATAATTACACGTAATAGTTAACTCTAGATGATCATTCCATTAGAAAACCGAAAAAACTAATAGGGAATTAATTAAAATGAATGTTTAAAAGAATATGCAAATTAGCTAGCTCTTTTGCTAGTGAATGCATTTCCACAAGCCATATATAAGTAAATTGTATTTTCTCCTTAAATAAATAAAAAGAGGCTTGCCTTTTTTCAGTTGTTCTTGGCCTTCGGGCCGGGATCAAAGTGTAGCATCTATTCTGCAGATGCTGCACTTAAGGTAATTTGCACGAGTCAATGGAGGGGAAACCGTCTATACTGGGACAATTATCATTTTTGGTAACCAGAGTGCCCTCGTTTTGCCTACTTTTAGGGAAGCTGGTTTTTACCCCACATTAAAAACGACCTTGTGCCTAATTTGCTTTGGTGGGGAAGCAAATAAGCACATCAAATAAATAGAAAAGAGGGTTTTTAATATGAATATCAATGCACAGAAAAGAAAAACGAATATATAAAAGTACTAGCATTTCAGCCCAGCGTTGCCCGGGTGTTTGGAGGTGTATGTTGAGCAAAAAAGAAAAAAAAGCGATCAATTTTTTTAAATTTTGACCTCTATTATGACCCTTAACATTTATTCTTTTGGGCTCAACATCAAGTTATTAAGTTAGATCCATGTCAAAGGAACCTATATCTAAAATTTCAAGTGTTTAGACCCAAAATTGTCAGAGGAGTTTGGTAGAGTTCTAAAAGTCAAATCGCTGAACTTTAACCCCTTAATAGTCAAATTTCTGGCCGAAAACCGATCACAGATTTTCCCAAATATTAGTACAGTGTATATCAAATTTCGAGTTATTGCGTAGGGAAATGTACACAGACCCACAGACAGACACACAGACTCGTTCACATTTATAGATATACTAGTATGGGTGCCCAGCGTTGCCCGGGTATTTGGAGGTGTATGTTGAGCAAAAAAAAAAAAAATAAATAATAATAATAATAAAAAAATAAAAGCGGTCAATTTTTTAAATTTTAACCCCTATTACGACCCCTTAATTTTTATTGTGTTGGGCTCAAATCAAGTTAATAAGGCAGATCCATGTCCAAGGAACGTATATCTAAAATTTCAAGTGTTTAGACCTCAAATTGTGGGAGGAGTTTGGTAGAGTTCTCAAAGGTCACATCGTTAACTTTGACCCCTAATCGCAAAATTTCTGCCCCAAAACAAACAATACGATTTTTCCAAATCCCAGTACTCTGTATATCAAATTTCGAGTTTGTAAACTAAAAATTAACAGAGTTATTGCGTATGAAAATGTACACACACAGACACGTTCACTTTTATAGATATACTAGAATTTCGGCCCGGCATTGCTGAGCAAAAAAAAAAAAAAAAAAAACACAAAAGAACAAAAAAAAAAAGTCAATTTTTTTAAAATATGCCCCCTATTATGACCCCTTAAAATTTATTGTTTTGGGCTCAAATTGAGTTATTAAGTTAGATTCATGTCCAAGGAACCTATATCTAAAATTTCAAGTGTTTAGACCCCAAATTGTAGGAGGAGTTTGGTAGAGTTCTCAAAGGTCAAATCATTGAACTTTGACCCCTTAACAACCAAATTTCTGCCCCAAAACTGACCAACTAGATTTTCCTAAATCTCAGTACCCTGTATATCAAATTTCGAGTTTGTAGACTAAAAATTAACAGAGTTACTGCGACGGAAAATGTACAAAGACACACAGACAGACTAGCAGACCGATACACAGACATACAGACACGGTCACTTTTATAGATATACTAGCATGGGTGCCCGGCGTTGCCCGTTTTTTTTAGGTGTATGTTGAGCCAAAAAAAAAGAAAAGAAAAAAGGTCAATTTTTTAAACTTTGATCCCTATTATGACCCCTTAACATTTATTGTTTCGTGCTTAATCTAAGTTATTAAGTTAGATCCATGTCCAAGGAACCTAGATCTAAAATTTCAAGTGTTTAGACCCCAAATTGTAGGAGGAGTTTGGTAGAGTTCTGAAAGGTCAAATCGTTGAACTTTGACCCCTTAACAACCAAATTTCTGCCCGAAAACCGATCACCTAGATTTTCCAAAATCTCAGTACCCTATATATCAATTTTCGAGTCTGTAGACTTAAAATTAACAGAGTTATTGCGAAGGAAAATGTACACAGACACACAGACTGACAGACAGACAGACACACAGACACGCTCACTTTTATAGATATATAGATTGATAGATAGGTAGATAGATAGATAGATAAACAAAAAATATATACGGATACATAATTATATATGGAAACAATTTTGTGTTTGCTGTAACCTTTTTACGCAAATATTATGCAAGTATAAATCATGTAGAATATCTGCATGAATATAATTACACGTAATGGTTAACTCTAGATGGTCATCCCATAAGAAAACCGGAAAACTAATACGGAATTAATTAAAATGAATGTTTAAAAGAATATGCAAATTAGCTAGATGTTTTGTTAATAAATGCAATACCACAAGCCATATATAAGAAAATTGTATTTTCTTTTTAAATAAAAAGAAAAGAACGTTTTTAATATGAATATTAATACACACAAAAGAAAGACGAATTTGTAAGAGTATAGATAGACAGATAAACTAGCATTTCAGCTCGGCGTTGCCCGGGTGTTTGGAGGTGTATGTTGAGCAAAAAAAAAAAAAAAAACTGGTAGTAGGAAGGCAGGCTCGAACACGTACCGCAAAGGAAGAAAAGAATGGGGGAAAAAACTGACGTCTTTGCTGTTACCACCACTGCCAGACCGGTAGTGACGTAGGTTTAAATTAAGGTTTGACAATCGAAAGCAAAACATGACTTTCGACAATATCGGCGAAAGAAGCAACCCCTCTCTGTAGGAATGTGCCCAGGTGAAGATATTAATGTTTTTAGCCAATTTTTCTATATTGGTCGTCTAAAGGGTCAAGCTTCAAAACGATACTGATCTTGATAAAATCCGTCGCCTCTGTCGAAAGTTTTAGGCAGATATGCAAACATACATGCATACATACATACATTTATATATTGGTAACTCAAATTTTCGACCCAAACCGATTAAAAAGCTTGCCCTATCTCTGAATACCCGTTATGTAAAATTTGAAACGTTTAGACCAGAAATTGTTCAAGTAATTTGGTAGAGACCGAAGCGGTCAATTTTTTTTTTAACTTTGACTCCTATTATGACCCCTTAACATTTATTGTTTTGTACTTAAATCCAGTTATTAAGTTAGATCCATGTCTTTTATAGATATATAGATAGATTTCACAACTGTAGTTTCTATGAAATAACTTTTTACTTTATCACCTTGATTTAAACCAACGAGAGTTTTTATTCTAATAGTAAAAAATAAAGTCATATTGATTAATAATCTTAAAACTAGCTATTCGCATACAATAATCATGTGGGTTTTTTATTTATTTAAACGCAAATAGTTCACAAATAACGTATGTAATCGATTTGCGGATAATGTAAATGCGATCTGGATTTTTGTGACTTTTTTGCCTCCCAATTTTTCTTATGGTAAAATTTTAATCACGGGATGCGACAATAAAAGAAACCATTTAATCAAGTGCCGTTTGTTATTGGTTTAGCTGAATAAGATATTAAAGATTATAAATAAACAAAAAAGATATCGTAAAACTTAAGTTTATATAATCATTTTATTATTTATATTTTAAGTGAGGGGTGACCTAGCGTGCGTGCAGTAATGTTACCGAACTGGCGGATGTATTGTAACTACTCTGTACTTTCATCTAACAATTTAATAAAAAAAAAATGCAAAACTTGAATTTAACTTGAAAATACTATTTTCCAAAATAGCACGGAAACATAAGTGCAGAAGCACCACTTTATTTTACATATTTCATTTCCGAAGGACCCTTTGAATAAATTCACAATGATTTAAATTAAAAAAAAATAAATAACAAGTACTGAAAAATAATGAACTTTTAGCCATGATAACATTTATTTATTGTATTTTTTTTTTTAGAAATAATTACAAAACACTTTAAATTTCAATTATTGTGAATTTATTTAAACAGTCCTTAGGAAATGAAATGTGTAAAATAAAGTGATACTTATGCACTTATGTTATCGTGCTATTTTTGAAAATAGTATTGTCAAGTTAAATCTAAGTTTTACAATATCTTTTTTTTTGATGTAATGGAATAATCTAACATCCCTTCATAGATGAAATGAACTATGGATATATTGACCCTCTCACGTGACTGAGGCAGAAAGAAAAAAGACAGGAAGAGAATAAGAAAAGATATCGAGTAATTCTTATGCCACATGAGTTCCCTTGTAAATAAATCCCTTTGTCTTTCATCCATAACCCCGTGTTTCTTGCTGTATTCTTATTCAAAGTAAGGATATAACATTTTTATTAAAATAAATAAAAGTGTGTGCGAATGAAAGCAAAAACAGATATAAGTCTCCCTCCCTCTCTCTCTCTCTCTCTCTCTCTCTCGGTCGTTACCGTGCTCGAAAACACATTAATGGATTCACAATTAAGCCAACGATAAATATTACGTACGTGTCAGGAAAAAGATAATATAGTTGTTATTTTTGGAGTGTTATTGTATTATTTTTTTTTAGAAATAATTACACAACACTTTAAATTTCAATCATTGTGAATTTATTCAAACGGTCCCTAGGAAATGAAATATGTTAACTAAAGTGGTGAGTACCGCGCGATTTTTGTAAATAGTATTTTCAAGTTCAAGTTTTACAATATCATTGTGTTTTATTAAATTGTTAGGTGTGTCTAAACTAAATGAAGAGTGTGTTCGAATGAAAACAGAAACAGATAAAAGTTTCTCTCTCTTTTTCTCTCTCTTTCTCTCTTTCTCTCTCTCTCTCGGTCGTTACCGTGCTCGAGAACGCGTTAATGGATTCACTATTAAGCCAACGATAAAGATAACACATGTTAGGAAAAAGATATATATTTTTTTGTTGTTTTGGAGTGTAATATTTTCACAAAGAAACAATAAAATGTAAGAATTCTTCACCTGGAAAATGTCCTGAATTACACGTAAATAAAACGTTAGAATATTGTGTACGTACAGAAATAGCGTCGTGATTTAGTTTCGAACTGTTCGTTTGATGGCTGAATAACCGAATGTTGGAATTGTAGAATGAATGCTTCTCATCCAATAAGCGGCGCCGGATATTTAAAAGGGAGAAATCATTATTTGTGTCGGATGTTAGGGGTAAGAATATGCGTTTGTGTAGGAAATCTGTAGTTATTCAATGACGGTTAACACCCACGAAAAGTAGTAACAAGTATAAAAGAACTCGGTGCAGAATGGTGTCGTAAGAGTAGTCGGTAAAGTGAGGGTAAAATTAGGGCTACTTCCTCTTTAGATTAGGTCGATGATGGTCATGACGCCCCTCGGACTAAATGTAATTTTTTAATATTATGAAATAATGTGTATGTAATTGTGGTCTATAGCTAGATAACGTAATGACGTAAACATAGTAATTTTTATGTGCCATCTATAGTCAACCTAAGGTAGTTTCGTCTAGAATGGAGAAAATTGCGTCTCCTTTATTATATACAAGATATACTATCTGTTCATAGCAGCATAGCTTGTGAGAGTTTAGTTGCAATTAAAAAGTACATTTTGAAAATATATATAGAAAGTCGAAAGTAATTCTCATAGTGATATTTCTGACAAAGGGGTAAGAATTAATGTAGGCTGGGTCAGAATCTAACTATATAACAATTTTGTTGGCTAGCTTTTTTATCTTGAAGTTGTATTTTTTAGCTTCTTACACCAAGGTGCTTAATTTCCATAAAAAGTATTTAAATTGCTTATAAATTCATTTCAAATATCCAATGATCACGAAGTAAATCGAATGATTTTGTCAAAGAATAAAATTGTGGAATAACACCTCATTCAATAAGTCCAGAGCCCGATATATAAATGCCACCATTAATTAAAGAAAATGCATATGATTAAATGGTAGGCGTCAAAATTTGAGCTCAATCTGATTATTAGTTTACAAATTACGGTTATTTAATTGAAACTACCAGTACAAAGTATTTAACCTAGTATATTTTTTTAAATCTGAAATTAGTGTATTGATAAAGCTTACTTTCTGATGTGGAAAAGTATTGTTCAAGAAAAGCAACTGCTCGATTATTATTCGGACTCTATGCGGTTGAAACCAACGTTGAAGGGACAGTATGTTTACTTTAAATGCTTAAGTTTGAAAAACTATTTTTGTCAGAATATCACGCATCAATAGCATTTTCTTCTGTCCGCTACGTTTAACTTTTGAAATACGAGGTGCCGTCAATAAATTTCGAGACTTTTTTCATATGGGTACTTTTATTGATAGTACGCACATGAAGCTCTAGTTCCTATTCATCAGTGCACTTGTTGTACTGTTCCAACAACTTCCATAAGGTCCCATCGAAGTCCTCTTTTGTGAGCGTGACAGTGACCCTCATCACAGGATCTTTAATTTCCTTAATTGTCTCATGAGGACAGCCTCAAACGGTTTTCCTTGAACTTAAGGAATAACCAAAAATCACAGGGAGCAAGGTCTAGGATGCCCATGATAACGTCTTTCTTGCTGATCTTCTCTGAGCACTCTTGGAACAAACTTCGTCCAAACTTCTACTTCTTCAGCACCTCACAAATATGGCGCGTATAGTTCCAACACTGACATCAAACTGTGCACTTATGGTCTCTATAGACACACGACGGTCCTTATCCATGAAATTCTTTATTTCGCCAATCAACTCTGGCGTTCTGACTTTTTTACTCCTTCCATACCCCTTATCATCCTTCACAGATGTCTTGCCTTCCCCGAATCTCTTATGCCACTCAAAAACTGATGACTGATTTATGCAATATGGTCCAAAAGCAGTCTGAAGCATTCCATACGTTTCTGTGTCATTTTCCAAGTTTAAAACACAATTTTATTTCATATCGTTCTTCTAAAATTTTGAATACCTTTGCAAAAAAGTCTGGAAACTTATTGAAGGCACCTCGTAGCATTTTCGCTAGTTTGTCTTTCTTAAATTTGAAATAGAATCGAGAAAATCTGGCTACGTTGATTTTCTGAGAAAGAGGTTGTAAAGAAGAGAAGAGTACATTCTCTGGGAAATTTCTAAGTCGATCTACTACTCTGTCAAGGCTAGAAAGTGGTATGAGCAGCACCACCTCAGATCTAGCAAAAATATTCTCTGTTAGGGTGAATCTGGTCATGCAGATAGGGGATAGCATCATGACTGTCTTTGTTTCTAGAGCTGTAGAATAATCCAACCATTTTTACAGTGAGCTTATCAACAAATATGACGTAAGTCTTCCACGTCAGGTCTCCTCAAAGAAAGCGCACTTGTTTCAACTAGCTCAGTGAGAATCTGAGCGTTCGTGGTGAAATTAGAGAAGCTTGGATTGAAATAGCAAATTTCTTCTGATGATGATAATAGATTCACTGATTGATATAATGATTAAATGATTGATTTTGCACTGCGAAACAGATACTGTCAAGAATTGTAAATGTCAACTGAATTAAAGGAATAAATTATAAGATGGTAAACATCATGCCTTTTGGAATATAATTTTTTGTCATTTATTCACTATATTGCTCTGTAATTACATTGAGCTTCTTAAATAAGGATTGGTATATATTATAAGAAAATATATTTCTACGGAAATATATATATATATATATATATATATATATATATATATATATATATAGTCATCCACATACAGTACTTTTTCGCTGTTCCACAGCTCATCAGTGCATCTAGGCAAGCAACTACCTCAAGCCAGGATCGAAACCCGATCGCCCAAACGACAATCGGAGCTTCTAATCGTTGCGCTATACGACTGCTGCTACGCGGGGGAGTGAATTATCAATGTTTTGACATTGTCCAAATATCTAAGCTCAATTTGTTTGCACAAAAAGCATCGCTTCGTGGTATGCTAATTATAATTTGTATATCACTTATATCTATACTTCGACAGCGTCGTAGCTTACAAGAGTCAAGAAAGCCAACAAACCGGATGCCCAAGACTCAAGTTTTACCCTCATTTAGGCTCATCAGTTACACACATCCGAAACTCGGGATTTGAAACCCGAGCCTCTTGCATGCAAAGCGAGCACTCTACCAACTGAGCAAACACGCTACACACGCAAGAATACCTCTTAACTTACACAATTTAGGCAACCCGCGGCATAAATCCGACAGTAGAATGAACCTATCTCATACCTAACAAGAGATGTGATCATCTAACTAGCTATGACCGAAGCCGATGTCTCACAAGTAGGAATTTTATACTTATAAAGACGATGCCATCACGACACGCTAACCTAGCAAGCAATCAATAATAGAATCTTAAGAATGTGAGACAATATGTAAGAAGATTCTATTACTGATTGATTTAAAAGATTTGTTGTTGGCACATATATATATCTATATATATATATGTATATATATATATATATATATATATATATAAAGCTGAACGTCTGTGTGTGTGTGTGTGTGTGTGTGTGTGTGTGTGTGTGTGTGTGTGTGTGTGTGTGTGTGTGTGTGGTCACGAATAGGCTCCTTTATGGTATTTTAAAAAAAACTGATTACATATAATGATAGAATATGTATCGAGGATCAGGAATGGGTATGTTTGATCTGGCAGAACGATGGTTCATAAAAATTGTAGGGTCAGCGTTCGCGCCTCGCTATGGAAATAAAAAATGAAAACTATGGAAATAAAAAATGAAAAAAAAAAGTTTACAACGGTTTTTGATATAGATGTACATAAGAATACTTTGATAAGTATGTTTAAACTTAAATAGGGATGGTATAATAAAATTGTGGGGTCTGGGTTCGACCCTGCACTCCATGGAAATATGGCACAAACTTTAACAAAGACTTTTCATATCTGTTTGCGTAAGTATACTTTGATAATTATGTTTCAGTTTGAAGAAATATGGTTTAATAAAATTATTGGGTGTCCGTTCGCGCCTGACCTCCATAGAATGTAAATATGTCACAAAGTTTAACAAGTTTTTTTTAAAAGGGATGAGGGTCCACAATAACACCTTAACTTTAATCTTAATTCACGTTAGCTTTTATTTATTTTTTTGAGTTGAATCATATTGCGTCGAATAAATTCACCTCATAAATTCACGTTATTATTAAAGTGAAAGCCAAAAAAAGTCGGAACTTTAGACAATTCTCGACACAAATTTTGCATAACTGTTTTTCCTTCTCCACTTGCACGTGGCACTCTTTCGAAAATAGATAAATAAGAAAAAATAAGAACGTTACATTTTATGAAAGAAGGAAAAAATCCTGCTCACGTGATTACGTGTCTTTTTAAAAACATTTACATAACCTTTTCATTTTTATTTATATATCTGTTTAAGCCTTTTTTGTAAGTGTACTAGAAGGAATTCAGTTGATTACAACCCTTTCTGCGTGTTCTTTACATTACAATAGTACAACTCTGAATCCGACGGCACAATACTACATCGTTCAATACTGTAAAACTGAAACGAAGCCGTTCTGCTTGAAAAGGGCGCCATTTTCTTCTTATTCATATTTCTATCGATTCTTTTCTTTAAAAAACTAAACTAATTACGTGTTTACTTTTTTAATATCCCATTTTGCTGTTTCGGATTATTTTACTAAAGTAAGTAAAGCTTCATTATTTTTCAAAACTGTTTTTGTTTCTTTGTTTTTCGATATTTCGTCGATATTATTTAGTAAGAGTGTTTAGCAGAAACGCCAACAAACAAAAATAAATATACAAGAAATAAATGTTACCATAGTCAATAAAATTTCAGTTCATGTTTTTTTTGTTTTGAAATAGTTTTTAATGCTCTTTACTCGAAATAATTTAAGCGAACCGAAATTAAAACGAAATTTGAGGCGATAACCACTTAAATGAATTTTTATATAAACTACACATGCCATAATCGAATATTCCTCAAGCACAAAATAACGGAAAACATTAAAACATGTTTATAAATATTCATTACGTTGACGGAACTCTCT
The DNA here is from genome assembly GCF_053919585.1 of Euprymna scolopes. Taxonomy (NCBI): domain Eukaryota; kingdom Metazoa; phylum Mollusca; class Cephalopoda; order Sepiida; family Sepiolidae; genus Euprymna; species Euprymna scolopes. Next base: position 99,818,983 of record NC_136496.1, on the reverse strand, counting down.
TAAATTGTTAACACAGAATGCTCAAATTGAGAACAGGGCTCTCCATTTCAAAGTCGCTGCTATTTTGATTTTTTTAAACCGGTTTGTGAATTAAAAAAAAAACAACATTTTTTTTACAAACTACTTAAAAATACAAACCAATGAACTTTTCTACCATAAAAGTAACTTTTATTGACTATGGTAAGATTTATTTCTTGTATATTTATATCATTATATATATAACATTTTCTCTTTGTAAGAAAACATCATTTTGTTGGTCACTCTTGGCTACGAATGGAAACAAAGTTGATATAAGAATATATTTTCGCGAAAATTATCTTTACTTTCATCATATTTTGCTTAGGGTAAAATTTTTGAGTATCAAAACCTATCTCTTTACAACACCCTCCTTTTCATAACCTATCATACTTTCATCAATCACAGTCCATTTTCTGTAGGCTGTTTTTGAACCCAGTAAACGACGGGGACTTCTGCTAGTATATATATATGTATATATATATATATATATATATATATATATATATATATATACTTCATTTACTCACATAAAATTAATATACGAAAGTATAAATTTATACGTTGACTTTAAGTATTTACTTCAAAAGTGCTCAATACGAAGGTAGAGCTAGTTAGTAAGTTATAAAACATATATGGCGATTAAGCTACACTGAATATTCCGCGTTTAGTGGATGAAACGCAGAATATTCAGTGTAGCTTAATCGCCATATATATTTTATAACTTACTATATATATATATATATATATATATATATATATATATATATATATATATATATATATATATATATATTGCCCGGTCGTACAATACACTTAAACATATTTTAAATTTATGCAGGTTGCGTATGTATTATTATAGAATCAATCCTCCATTTATTATATATTGATGGAATAATTTTCCCGGTGGACTAATTCGCAAAATAAATAGATCCCCAAAAAAAAAAAAAATAAATAATAATTATAATGTTGTTCATCAAATTTTGTCTGTATTTGTTTACAATATCACATCAACTGATATTTGGGTTTGACGATGAATGCCCTGGAAAAGTCACTGCTGATTAGTTTTAAAATATGTAAACGAAATGATTTGCAGCAATTTTAAATGGTAATATTCTTTTATCGTAAACAAAACTCATTAATAAGAAGAAAAAAAAAAATAAAATGGAGATGTACACCCGGGCTTCAACAGGACATCATTCGATATGAAGTCGAATGCTCTATCACTGAGCTATATCTGTTTTTTTTTTTTTTTTTTTTTAAGAAGAAATGATTTGCTGGGATTATATTATTTCCCTTGGCCGGCGTAACGTAAAGTTTTCCCGTGTAAAAATTATTCTTTTTTTTTTTTTAACTATATATGAGAAAGACTATTTTAAAGATCGGATTTTTTTTTTTCGATTTTCGAAAATGATTTGCTTAGATTTTCTTATTTCCTTTGGTCGGTGTATCTTACAATATTCCCTTGTAAAAAATTCTTCATTCTTATATATAAGAGAGAAAGACTATTTTCAAGATCGGATTTTTTAAATTTTCGATACTTATCGGATAAATTTCTTACAAAACATAGCTAAGAACTCTGCCATACATATAAATTACCTTTGTGTGAATTTTTCAAAAGGTAGGTTCAGCCGTTTTTGAACTTATCAGGAAGGAATTTACATACAGTGACTTATCTCTCTCTCTATCTCTGTCTGTCTGTCTGTCTGTCTGTCTGTCTCTCTCTCTCTCTCTCTCTCTCTCTCTCTATATATATATATATATATATATATATATGTGTGCGTGTGTGCGTGTGTGCGTGCATGCGCGTGAGTATGTGTGTGCGTGTGTATTTATGGGAAAATATGCTTATCCAATTATATTTCACCAATTTTTTAAAACCAATCCTTTAGTTTATGAAGCTCGATGTGACTACAGAGCATATAAAAATAAATGCCAAAAAGTCTATATTGAAAATTCCAAGAGTCCATCTTACTGCTTATTTTCTTTCAGCATGTTCTTGACAGTACCTCTTTCGTAGCGCAGAACCATTCATGTAATTATTATGTCAATTTTTTAATCTTTTCCACACTGACTCATCAGAAAAATAGAGACTTATCAACTTAAAAAGAAAATAAAAGGGATATGGGCATGATTACATAAATCCGAAAAAATTGGAAAAGTAGTTTCAATTGTATATATGTGTGTGTGTGTTGTATATATATATATATATATATATATATATATATATATATATATATATGTATATATATATATGTGTGTGTGTGTGTGTGTATAGGGTGTATAAAAAGTCTCTAAAGGGGGTTGAACTTAAATAGATTCTTTATTTTTGATATCTTTCTGTAATTTTAACACAATCTGTATAAGACATTAGGAAATTAAAAAAAAATGCAAAATTCAAACAATCTTTAATTATGAAATATTTCTTTTAAATTGTGCCCATTTCCAGCTTCGCATATTTATGCTCTTTCTAAAATATTATTCATGACAGATTGCAGAACTCTGATTGCGATTTAACTCCCTTATTTTGTTTCTGATGTTTTCCTTCAATTATTGCAAGGTTTTGGGTTTGTTAACATTAATTTTTTTACATATGCCCACAAGAAAAAATCGGGGATAGTCAAGTCTAGGGAACCTGGCGGCCTTTTGATATTGCCATAACCAGAGATAATGTTGTCGCCAAAGCATTGTATGAGAAGCTCTATGGTGTCTTATGCTGCATATATCGTTTCCACATCTTGTTGGAACCATAATCCGGGCCTAATTTGAATGTGGGCGCAGGAAGTTGGTATCTCTCTCCAGTAACAGTGACAGCATTTTCGTCTTGATATTCAAAAAATAAAACCCAATAATTTTCTCCGTTACAGCACACCATACAGTGCACTTTATGGAATGCAACGGCTTTGGATGAATAGCCTTTGGATTTTCAGAGACTCGAAATCTATACATTTGTTTGTTAACGAATCGGTTCAAATGAAAAGGGGCTTCATTTGACATAATCAACTTTTGCAGAAAATTGGGGTCATTTCGGAAAATTTCTTGCATTTGAACTGCATATTGAACCCTAATTTGAAAATCTTCAGACTTCAAGTGTTGAACAAGCTGCACTTTATACGGAAAGAGTTTTAAACTGTGCAGTGTAATAAACTTCGACATCTCCCAAGTTTTCTGGAACGTTGTCGAATCGATGTCTCAGTGTTGTATTGTGGTGTGGCCCCCAGGTTGGGAATCGTAGTAGTTCGTAGGACCCTCTGGTTGTGGCACACAGCAGTTTTAATTACGTCGATCGTCCGTGGTTTCACTTGTTTACTAAGCTGTTGTCATGACAACGAGTTAAGACTAGTGAGTTATCTCACCTTAGACTGGCACTTTTTTCTTATCTTGCCTCTCGTCAATTGTCAAAAAATGTCATAACAACGTTGAACCTGAAAACAAATCGGTTGACAACTTAGAACGATCAGCCGTAACTTAAAAAACATGCATTAAAGACGTAAGTCACAATTGCGTTTATTTTTGTATAAAATTATATTTTACAATATTATACAATTTACAATTTAAACAGTTCGTCTTTTTTCTTTTGGTGGTTTTGAAGTTCACAGCGATAGTAACAGTGTTCTCACAGTGATCTGAGGAGGGAAATTGACGTTTCAACGATCCGGTCTTCAGCGACGTTCTGTCCCTTGTTTCTCCTCTCTCTGCTAGCTCTGTTATCTGTCGCGCGTCTGTTCCTTATATAGCATTCACGCGTACTAGAGCTAATTTACATATAACCAACAGAATATTTAGGTCTCGGTTTCCACGTGAGTCCTTAGCACGTTTTTGTTTTATTTAAAAAGTCGGACGATTACTTCTGCACGTGCCGATAATTCACCTGTCATCAGGAAATTCCATTCATTGCTTTTCCGTAGAATGCCGTGCAAAATATGCGAATTCCTGTAACCTGCTTTTTCGTTTTGTCAACAATTACGATCGTCCGACTTTTTCTATTTACACTGCGAATTCTTTTTCTTTAATTCATACTAGTGGACTATCAACATTCGAAGTCCACCTATCAAGTTATTAAAAAGGGATTTTATTTTAACCTTTATGTATCGGTCGGCCCTAGCCAAACGCTACATAACATCAGGATGCTGCTCTACGCTCTCTCCCACTCTTTCCCTATTTTCATTTCTGATGACGTTTCGAGGTCTGCCAGCTCACAGAAGATCTAGTACGGCTCCTTGGTCTTCAAATCGGTGCACAAATTGTGTTGTGACTTGGTCTATCTCTTACATGAAAATGCCGCCGGTAAGCTCTTTGAGTCAAAACAATTGACCTCTAATTTTGGTAAAACAATTTATCACCTTGCGTACATTATTCAATGCTATACTTATCCATAATAATGACCTTTTGGAGACCCTGTATAAAGCTCCAGTTGAAAAACTATAGCAACAGCACATAAGAACATTCCAAATAAAGAAATGTTTAAATAAACACGATATTGAATGTTATCATTAAAAATACTGTTCTCGAAATAAATGAATAAACACGCCAAATATACGCCCCAACCGAAGCGTCAGATTGGATCACATCATCTCCATTAAAAGTTGAAATAAAAAATAAAGATAAAATGAAAAATAAATCAAAGCCAAGTATTAATTACAGTCGAATAGCGAGTTCTTCAAAACAATGAACCGTTTATATTCTGGTGCCCGACTTTCTAAATTGGTTCCAAAATGACAGAGATCTCCATAGTTTTTCTTGACTTGTCGCGGACAATGCCGTGGGGAAAGAAACTAAACATCTTACTGATTTTAGCGATGCGAAAGTGGAACAACTATAATGAGAAGTGAAATTGATTATAAACATACACAATATATATATATATATATATATATATATATATATATATATATGTATGTGTGTGTGTGTGTGCGTGTGTGCGTGTGTCTCTGTGTGTGTGTCTGTGTGCGAATGACTATATATGTATATATGTGTGCATATACATGCACACATATATACATATATACGAGGTGCCTTCAATAAGTTTGCAGGCATTTTTCGTATGGGCACTTTTATTGATAGTACACACACGGACTAGTTAATTCGCGCAAATCTTCCGCATCTTCAGTTCCTCGTGAATAATTGTATGTATAATTCTCAAACTGACATCAAATTGTGCACTTATTGTCTTTATAGATACACGACAGTCCTTAGCCATGAAATTCTTTATTTGGCCAATCAACTCTGATGTTCTGATTTTCTTACTCCGCCCAGATTATTATCCCACACAGACTCCCCGCCTTTCTTGAATCTTTTATACCATTTAAAAACCGATGTTTTATTCATGTAAGATGGTCCAAAAGCAGTCTGAAGCATTCCATGAGTTTCTTTGGCAGTTTTTCTAAGTTAAAACTGAACTTTATCGTATATCTTTTTCTAAAGTGTCCTCACGCCCAGATTGCATTTCTGAAATTCACTAGCTGTGACAATCATACTTTTATAAGTGGGTATTTCAGTTCCTGCTGTAGCTGTTCATTTTAATCTTATATCATAAAAATTGGTCAGTCATCTTATACGATGCATAGCAATTACATACTGAATTTTCAAGAGTCTACGACAATTTTAAATGCCTGTACTGAAAAAGCCAGGAAACTTATTTAAGCCACCTCGTAGGTATATATATATATATATATATATATATATATATATATATATATATATATATATATATATATATATATAGTAATTTATAAAATATATATGGCGATTAAGCTACACTGAATATTCCGCGTTTCATCCACTCTAGGACCCTTCAGGCTTATGCCTATTATGTATATTAATTTTATGTGAGTAAATTAAGTATATATATATATATATATATGTATATATATATATATATATATATATATATATATATATGTATATATATATGTATGTATATATATATATATAAAGGAGATTAGAATAATAGTCTAAAGAGCTAAGTGTATTTTAATGTAATAGTGAAATTACTAGTTTAATTAAAACACAGGAAATGCTCGTTGTAATTTAGATATATAATAAGCTCGATAGTTAAATGTCCTAGAGCTAATTCAATATTAAGTAATGTGATTTATAATTTAAAAATTTAAAAAAATTTTAAAATTTAAAAATCAAAATTTAATTAAATTAAAAATCAGTTTCATAAGAAGGAACAACAACAAAGTCAATTATCAAACCAGATAATTGACTTTGTTGTTGTTCCTTCTTATGAAACTGATTTTTAATTTAATTAAATTTTGATTTTTAAATTTTAAAATTTTTTTAAATTTTTAAATTATAAATCACATTACTTAATATATATATATATATATATATATATATATATATATATATATATATATATATATATATATATATATTTAAATAAGCTCCTGACAAAGATGTGTCCGGGATAAATATTTTCGCATGCTTTATTTCCTTTAAGAGAAATGACCTTACATAATGTTCTATTGTTAAAGTGTTTTTTATTCAATAAGTCTGAAGAGAGGCTGGTTATGTGAAAATTTTCAAACGCAATAATGTTTTAATTTGTCCAATTAGTCTGGAAACAATTGTAACTAACAATGAAATACACTTTTTGTTGCTATCAATTCTCTTTTTGAAGTCTTGGTTTTGTTAACATAGTATATATATATATATATATATATATATATATATATATATATATATATTGAGGGAATATGACCTAGAATCTAAAGAGCAGAGTTTATTTTAATGTACTAGTAAATGTATTAATACTATTAAAAAAACTGTGCTCGTTGTACTGTAGATATATAAGCTCGATAGTCATAGATATCCTAGAGCTATTTTAATATTGAGTAACACGATTCAAAATTTTGAATTAAAAATCAGTTCCAAAAGGTGTTGTGGGAGAATCACCCTCCAAATGGACTGTTCTATCCATTATATAAACCAGAGACCTTTTTAATATTGACTGCAGCAACTGGTCTTATCAAAAGAAAACCAGACTTCTACTACGAAAATTGAAAACGGCTGAGCATGATAAATTCGTGGATTACATCTTGCCTCGGAAAACAGCAGATTTATCATTCAATGAGACGGTAAATTTGTTAAGAGAACTTTTCTCGCCGAAAACGTCTCTTTTCCATAAGCGTTGGAGATGTTTGAATGTGGTAAAAGGCGATAATGACGATTTTGCCACCTACGCAGCTGTAGTGAACAAACACTGTGATGACTTTAAGTTGTCTGAACTAACAGCAGACAATTTTAAATGTCTTGTGTTTGCGAAAGGGTTAACCTCGGGAAAAGATGCGGAAATCAGGCGCAGAGTCCTTACAAAATTAGAAAATGAACCGAACTTAACATTTCAAAAATTGACTGAGGATTGTCAAAAAGTAGAAATTATAAAAAAAAAGATGCAAGGAACATGAAAAACATATCAGACAAGTATTCAGTCGAATACAAGATTATGGATTTAAGATCAAAGCAGATAAATGCGAGTTCTTTTTACAAACAATTAAATACCTGGTTCAAATAATCGATAAAGATGGCAGACGCCCAGACCCAGATAGGGCGACCGCTATTAAAGAAATGCCGGCACCAGTAAACATAACCCAGTTGCAGAGTTTTTTTTTTAGGTTTGGCGAATTATTACCAGGGGTTTATCCCAAATATACACAAATTGCGCGCACCACTTAATGAATTGCTGAAAAAGGATAAGGCTTGGGAGTGGACAGAAGATTGCCAGACATCATTCCAAGAAATAAAAAGAATCCTAACTTCAAAATTATTCCTAGCGCATTTCAACCCGCAGTTGGAGATAATAGTAGCTAGCGACGCTAGTCAATATGGCATCAGGGCGTGCATGCTACATCGAATGCCAGATGGCTCGAAACAGCCTATTGCTTTCGCATCACGGACTCTCTTGCCAGCGGAAAAGAATTATTCTCAGATCGAGAAAGAGGCACTAGGAATTATATTTGCGGTTTCAAAATTCCACCGGTTCTTGTACGGAAGACATATTTTTCTACAAACCGACCATAAGCCGTTGATATCCATTTTTGGATAAAAAAAGGACTTCCAACATTCACTACGAACCGACTATTAAGATGGGGAACTATTCTGCTGGACTATAATTTTATAATTCAATTTCTCCCCTCAAAACAACTAGCCCATGCAGACAGTCTATCGAGACTGATTCCTACCAAAATGGAACCTCTTAAAGATTTAGTAATCGCGGCACTACGTATTAATAGTGATGTAAAAACCATGATAAACATTATTATCCGCGAACTTCCGGTCACACTTCAGAAAATTAAGTCAGAATCCCTAAATGACAATTTCATTCAAATCACGAAGCAGAAATTAGCACTGGGTGACACCAGTTCAGACATTTTTTCTGGTTGCGACGAAATACCGTATAGGTGAAAGAGTTGTCATCCCCCAAACCCTTCAAAAAAGAATTCTCAAGGATTTTCACATGGGGCATCCAGGAATAAACAGAATGAAAAGCCTAATGAGAAGTTTTGTTTATTGGCCAGCTATGGACCAAGATATTACCGACATGCTGAACAGATGCAAAGACTGTACTTTGGCTGCAAAAGCACCACCGATAACATATAAACCTTGTCCTAAGGCTGAACAACCATGGTCGAGGATCCACATCGATTATGCGGGACCTGTGGAGGATTTTACTGATAGTAGTTGACTCTTACTCTAAATGGCCAGAGGTACTAAGATGCAAAAACCGACCACGGCAACAACGACAATTCTTTTATTTGCATTGTTTGCTCGGTTTGGGGTTGTAGACTGTTTGGTTAGCGACAACGCTACACAGTTCACTTCGACAGAGTTCAGAGAATTCTGTGAGCGTATCAAGTCAAGCATATTACGACACACCCAGTACCACGCTAGAAGCAACGGTCAGGCTGAATGCTTCGTCGATACGCTTAAAAGGGCATTAAAAAAGGCGTCCGGTACACCGACAGAAAAGGCCCGTCAACAATTTCTGCAGATTTACAGAATCACGAGAAATCCGAACAAACCAGATGCGGGATCCCCAGCAGAAATCATGTTTGGACGGAAAATAAAATCCGTATTTGATAAACTGCTACCCAAACACATAGTACACAATAGAACCTCTACAATGCCAACGAAACGGTTTAACAGTGGAGATATCATGTATTTTAGACATTTTAGAAATAACATTTCTTTTTGGGAACAGGGCACAATCTTACGAAGAATCGGCCATGTTACATACATCATTCAGAGCATAAAGTTCCAAAATAAGAGGCACCTGAACCAAATCAGAAAACGCTTCTACGAGGATCAAGAAGAACCACCGCAGGACGGCAGTGAGGCGATTGAAACCGTGTATGACTGTTTTGACATAGACCCTCCAAAAGGGATGTCAGAACCGAGACGCTCCGACAGAAAGAGGAAGTGCATAAACCCTTTGGTGGTCTGCCCCAAAAGGAAGAAATTATGATTTTCACAACCGCGGATATCAGCTTGGGAGGGGGTGTTGTGGGGGAATCACCCTCCAAATGGACTGTTCTATCCATTATATAAACCATAGACCACCAGGTGTTGATTAAACACCAGAGCGACCCTCGCCTGCTCGGTGACGTTTACTACTCTTTTCAGTTGTAACCTTTTTACGCTGTTGTTCCAGTAATACATTGTTTAAACTCTATTCCGTTGTGCGGTTTTCTTTGTTGCTTATTGCAAGCCATAACAAAAGGAAAACAAACAAAATCAATAGATTGTACGACCGTTTCGGAAACGATGTTTTTATTGAAGTAGACAATATGTCTTGAACAATAATTTGATAAAAGATTTTCTTTAAACAAAGTCTCCTCATCAGACAAAAATGTGGGGGGGGGGGCTAAAGACACCAAAATAAAACCAGCATTTTTTGTAGTAAGGCAGATATTCCTTTTTTCCGCTCGCTTTTAAAGCTTGTCATTATTTCAATCCATCTATTCTTTGGTACGGTGTTAAATGTTAATATATATATATATATATATATATATATATATATATATATATATATATATATATATATATATATATATAAATGAAAAAACTAAAGACTGTAAAAATATATTTTACATTAATTTATTATTCGACGTGATATTCAAAGAGTTATATTAAAATTTCCTTAATCTGCGGCGTTTTAAAGAAATGTGTTCTTCTCGTCAGAGGAAAGATATTAGCAAAGGAATATTATAAGGAAGCTATGATTTTTGCTGGTATTACTTGAAAACTAGTCATAAATTCCAAAAGAATTTTTGTGCAAAGTGTTTATATATATATATATATATATATATATATATATATATATATATATCATTCAACCACGGTAGTGGTTGAATATATGCTTAAGTCCGAAATTGAATGAATCGAGACACATTCAAACCCCCAACACTAATTCCGTTCGCAACCAAATTTCAAACAGGTTATATAGTTGGATAGAACACCTCATTAGCTACATTTTGAAAAAAGAATTTCGAAAATTGGTTCAGTAGAAAAAAAGTTACAACAAAATATGTGGGTTCACAAAGAGGAGAGTAAGTACATAAGTGACTAACGCTTTTTTTTTTTATTTTGCATAACTTTTTTTGTATATAAATATTTTTTACTGCGATTTTTCCAATATGACATGTTAGCGTAACGGTTAGAGTACCGGGGGTTGGTGGAAAGATTTTAGGTTCAATCCCGTGTATCGTTTTTTTTTTTATAATTAAAAAACCGAACTTTTTTTTTAATAACTAATTTTTTTAACTCTCCTTATGATTTTATAGCAAAAAATGGTGAATTTATTGATTAAAAATATTAGACAACTCTATGACATACATATTCTTTGAATGAACTCAAATTTTTCGTTATCACATTTGATGAAAAATGTAGTCCCATTTTGGCAATGCGTCTGACCAATGATGCTTTTGAACCCGCGACCAGCACTGCGATGTAATCAGCAGCAGCCTGGGCATAAATATTCCTATTTTTAAACTCCTTTAAAAGAGGATTCAGCATACAGTTCCATAGTAAAGGTGATAAAATCCCACTTTGGGGGTTTCATTTAACTACTTCCCTTTTAACAGTTGCCCTCAGTAGTTCTACTTGAACTGTTCTGTGCCTCACCATATACTCAATCCATCGGATGAGTACTGGTGGCACATTGAGTTCTCGTAGCGACTTGAACATACTACTGAAGGGTATGTTGTCAAAAGCTCCAACGATATCTAAAAAGACACCGAGTGCCATCTTCTTTTTTGTTAGTTTACGCTCTATACAGATCACGAATTCATGAACCGCAGTCTCGGTAGAGACCCTGGCTCGGAACTACTGTGATTGAATGATATATCTATATATCTATAAAAGTGAACGTGTCTGTCTGTCTGTCTGTGTGTCTGTCTGTCTGTGTACATTTCTCTACGCAATAACTCTGTCAATTTTTAGTCTATAGACTCGAAATTTGAAATACCGGGTACTGAGATTTGGGAAAATCGATGTGACGGGTGTCAACCAGAAATTTGGCTGTTAAGGGGTCAAATTTCAACGATTTGACCTTTAAGAACTCTACCAAACTCCTCCGACAATTTTGGGTCTAGACACTTGAAATTTTAGATATAGGTTCCTTGAACCTGGATCTTACTTAATAAAGTGATTTGAGCTCGAAACTATAAATTTTAAGGGGTCATAATAGGGGTCAAAGTTTTAAAAAATTAACCATTATTTTTTTTTTTTTTTTTGCACAGCATACACCTCCAAACACTCGAGCAACGTCGGGCACCCCTGCTAGTATTGCATAAATGTGTGTTTGAGAGCTAATTTTTTTTGACAATCATTAATAAATATTATAAATTTATATATTAATACAATAGCAATGCCTGGAAAAATCATGGATTATATGGAAAATAAACAACAACATATGCAAATAATAAATAAAATATTTATCAATATTCAAATTTTATTTGTAGCTGCAATATTTTAAGTCTAAAAAATTCTTATTTTTTACTTTACTAGAATATCTTGTTCTTTACTTTTCCAATTGAATTTCTTGTCCTTTACTTTTCCAGGTTTAATAAAATCTTAAGAATATTACTTCTCATGCGCGCATTTTTCCATATAATATATATATATTGTCGTTGTTGGTGGGCCATCATTTGGTATTTAATTTATAAGTTTTTCATTTCCTTTAACTCTTGAGGTAATTGTTGCCGGCCTAGGGATAACGTCCTAACAAATACAGACGAAAATGACTTTGTGGCTGGGTTCAAGTTCTTCCACCGGTTGTAATTATCACTTCCTGCACTGGCGATTACGAAAGCAGGAAATAGTAGTGTTTGGATGTTTAAAAATAATGATTAATATATATATATATATATATATATATATATATATATATATATATACTCTACATAATGAAGATACAGATACAAACATTATTTACATATATCATTATTTTAATATATTATTATTTATATATATAAATATTTATGAAGAAATATATATTTTTCTGTTTTGAATTATGTTTTTTTCATTATCTTATTTAGTTTGCTTGCAATTTAACTCAATGTGTGAATGACGTCTAGTTTAATCCAAAGACGTGCATACTTGGATTTATACACATCGTAACCGACTACGGAATTGATCGTATCATGTTCAAATGATACGCCGGATCTATCGAATGCATTAGTGGGGAAGGTATGAACCAACATGTTCTCTCAACTATGCATAACATAACAACGTGTGGTCAATTCATCACGCAGTTTGATGTGTTGTAAAACAGACACGCCCACTAGATTTTTTGTATTATCTCTATCTTTGTTATGAAGTAGTTCTCTTTTTTTTTTTAATAAAAATGCATGCTTTCTACTTGTGGACCCTGAGATTGAACTTAGTTCCGCGGTTAAAATGTATGTTGATTCCTTATATGAATTTGGTCTTATCCGTCATATACCAATCACTTATCGTCAACTAGATCGTCTTGTCAAGAAACTCAGTTTTCTATAAGATTGCTATTCTTAATGCAGACTTGTCGACGCCTTGGTTTTGATAACACTCATTACAAGCTCACTTGCAAATAACATTGAGGAATCCCACCACAACAACTATTATCCTCCTATTAGCTATCAAGTCTTCTTCTTCTTCTTCTTCTTCTTCTTCTTCTTCTTCTTCTTCTTCTTCTTCTTCTTCTTCTTCTTCTTCTTCTTCTTCTTCTTCTTGAACCAATCCTTTTGTTTTCGTTTTTCTTCGATCGGTCTTTATTTTCTTTCAATTGTTTTCTTGTTCTTTTCTTTCATTCTGTCCTTTCTTTTCGTTTACTGTTTTCTTTTTTAATTCTTCCCTTTTTTTCTATTTATTGAATACCTGTTTATGTTTATCCTTTTGTTAATTGTTTCTTTCTACTTTTCTTCATTGTCTTTTTTCTTTCTCTACCTTTCTCCTATCTGCCTCTCTTTGGTCCGTTCCTTTCCTTTATTCATTTTCCTGTTGGTTTTTCTTTTCTTTTTATCCATTCTCTTCAGTTTCTTACTTATATTTTTGCTTGTCTATTCATTTGTTTTCATATATTTAGTCTTGTTCGTTTTTACCTTTTATTTTGTTTCAGTTTATTTTTTTTTCTTCGTTCGTTCCTTTTGTTTCCTTTCTTTTTTTATTCTTCCATTTTTCGTTTCTTCTACATTTTCTTTTTTTTCTTTATTTCGGTCTTTTTTATTTTGTATTATTTCTTTTTCGTCTTTGGTTTTATATTTTCTTTCTTCTTTTATGTTTATGCATTTTCTTTTATTTGATTTATTCAGCTCTTTTTTTATTATTTATTTTTCTAATTATTCTTACCTTTTTACTTCATTACTTTTTCTTTATCTACTTTTTCTTCTGTCCCTTCGTTCTTTCTTTTTTTACCTCTCTTTCGTAGCTTGTTTTTTTTGCTCATTTTCCTTTCCGTTTCTTTTCTTTTATTTTGACCTTTTTTATTTTTATTTTTTTATTCTGTTGTCTTTTTCTTTGATTATCGTCACCTTTCTCCGTTTGTTTCTCTTATTTCTACTTTTTTAATTAATCCTTTTCTTTTCTTATCTTTCTCTTCTTACGTTTTCCTCTTTCTTTTTCTTTTCTTTTTCATTTCTTTTGGTTCTTTCTTTTTCTTTTCTTTTTCATTTCTTTTGGTTCTTTCTTTTTTTCTTCATATAGTTGTTCTTTCTTTTATACCATTTTCCCTTTCTTTCTTTCCCTTCTTTTTCTTCTGTCTTTATTTCGTATCTTCTTCTTTCTTAGTGCATTTTTTTCTTCTAATTTTTTTTGTCTTTCATTTTGTCCTTTCTTTTCATTTCTCCCTTCTATTAACTTCTGTAGGTTTTTTTATATTCTGCCCCCCCTTTCCATTTGTTTCCTTTCTTTTTGCCTTTCAACCCCCATTTTTCGTTTTCTTTTCTTTCAGTTTCGTACCTTCTTCATTCTTTTTCGTTGCATTTGTCTTTCCTCCCCCTCCTCTCTCTTCCTTTATTCTTTATATTATAGCATTGTTCCTTCCTTTCCATTGCTCTTTTCTTTTCTCATTTCTTTCTTTCGCTACTTTTCTTTAGAGGGGCGTACCTTCTTTGACGTGCACACCTCTACTTCCACATATAGATTAATTAACAGCCAGCAGATAGACTGTAATGATACTCATTAAAACAACGCTGTAAGGTGAATTCGTTTTTATTTTCGGGTCGCCATAAGGACAATACACCAGACCAGAACAAAATATCCACCCACCATCACCACGAGTACTACCAATACTAAGAGGGACATTTCCAAAGTAATTCCTCCTATTCTTTTCTTCCGTCCGAATGGATCATAGAGGATTAGAAATTACATTGTTTTGATGACTGAAATCATGCATTCATGACCTGAAAGTTTTATTTTTCTGTTGCAGATATTGACGGTGTGAGACTCTAAGAAAGCAACCCCTATCATGGACGTGCGTCAGAAGATACGTCATTGTATTTCTTCACGCAGAAAAATTGAACCGATCAACATTTGCTAGTGCCTGTTGAACGTTTATGAAGCAGACGTAGTTAATGTCAACACAGTTAGGAGATGGGTTCGTTGATTTTAGAGTGGTGACTGAGATGTGAGTGACAAAGTGCTCTCCAGACTTTTACAGTCAAGGCATCGTTCATCGCTGGCAAAATGCATTGAGAATGGTGGTGACTATGTAGGAAAATAAATCATGGACAACAAAAGGTCGCTCGTTTTCATAATACCACTCCCGTCTTAGTAGCTCTTCAACTATTTAGTTTTGGAAGCGAACTTTTTTTTATAACGGCCTTCGTACCTACTCATACGGGCTCCATACATTTGTTCATTAACTTTTGAAAGTTTTACCAGACAGTAAACGAACACACTCACTGATACTGACTACACATAAATTATTGGCTAATATTTGATAAGCGATGTATTAAACAGGGTTCATGAAATAATACGTATGGTTTGGTTTGTCTTTTTGATCTTAATTCTTCAGTTTGGGGACCTATTTAATGCCTAAACAAAATAAAGGACTTGTTCTGTGCATTTTAAGGAATATCGACAAGTTTTGGTATATTTTATTAAAAAATAGTTGGTATTGTTTGTTTAGCGTCATATCAACTATTTGAGGCTGATTTTAAATAAAAAAAATAATAAAACTTTGTCTTTCTTGTTTTACAGCATATTAACTATTTAGGTTTATTTTATGCCAAAAAAGCAAAAGAAAAAATCCTGTATGATCTGTTTTAAGGTGTATTAAATATTTATGACTCATTCGATGCAGAAAAACAGTAAACGTTTGACTCATTTTATATCGAAAAACTAACAGTTAGTCGTATCTGTTTTAAAGCTTAGCACTTATTTTAGACTCATTTATATCGAAAAACAATAAAAGGTTTCCCTCTTTTTGGCGGCATATCCACCATGTGGGGTTATTTAATGCTACAAAATACATTTTTTCATTGTCTGTTTTACAGCAATCCAACTCTTTATTTAGTGCTAAAACACAATAGAAAATTGTTTCTTGTTTTGTTTTGTTTTGTTTTTTTAATTTTAGGGCTTATAAGCCCTTTGTGAGTCATTTATTCCCGAAACACGATAACTACTGCAAGCAATTCATTTCAAAAAACATAAGAGATAATTTAAAAAAATAATTTAAATGTCTTCTTTTTTTTTTTTAATAAAGTTTGATTTATATAAAACGCAATTCATAATAAACGAAAAATAATTTTACTTATCTATTACTAATAGAAATTTATTATCCGTCTGTCTGTAGCCGAAACTATAGTATTACTTATATTAATGTCAGACTATCGTACTCTCTTGTAATGCTCAATTCCGTTTGTAAGACTATTTCAGGTTACTGTATTATCTTTCAGTGCTTAATTCAAGGGGGCAGATAGTATCTATTATGTTGTCATGAGACTATCCTCCTAGGCATTACCTGTTTTTTTTATTAAGAGAGAGAGAGAGAGAGAGAGAGAGAGAGAGAGAGAGTATTGTGGTATCTATTTTGTAGTCATAAAACCATCTTTTCAGGGACTTTTCTACTCTTTTTGGCGAGGTGAAGTGTAGTATCTGTTCTGTTATGTCATCCTTTGAAGGTAGTGCAACATATGTTCGTTCGTCATGATATCATCCTTCCAGAAATTATCTCCTCCTTTTGGCAAATATGTTTGTTCGCCATGATACCAGCTGCCCAGATTAGCAAAAATATGCCAGCAAGATTGAGTAGAATATATTTGCTAGCTAAAATAATAAAAACATTTCGAACTATTTCCTAGATTCTCTAGAACTAGAGTGTTGTCATTTTTATTTCAGTTTGAAAACTGAAATAAAAATGACAAACTTTAAAAATTTAATCCTTTTATTTTTTTTTGTTAGTAATTTAAAAAATAATTGATAAATTTATAGATAATCGATTTGTATTATAAAATCATCGCATTCGTTTTGCTTAAAATACAATTAAAATAAAAAAAATCATCAGTCGAGTCAGACTAAAGGCTAATACAAATTGTATTTTAGACATCCTCCTTTAACACTCAACAGCAAAAGTTAGGATCAAGAGTAAATTGACCAATAACAAAATTGCGTCCTTTCCTGCCTAGTAGTAGCCAATAAAAAGCAAGAGTTCGGGTTTCTATGGACTATGCCTGAATTACCTACATACCGTGGACAAAATATTTAAAGAAAATGATAATTAAAGTTATCTCCGAGTGAAAAGAGTTCATATTTTTAATATTTAAGTTAGCCTATAAAATCGTCACAACAAACAATTAATTATATCGATTTGACGTAAAATTGTCAGATTTTCCGTGCGATACAATTTGAAGCAATATCTATCTATTTATCTATCTATTAGGGCCTTTGTCTCTGTATGAGTTCGTTCCCCAAACGGCAGGGCCAAATTATTTTCCTTAATTTCACACAAATATCTTTTATGTGCCTGGAATAGGTATTGTATCGGAATGTCTTCGATCAGTATCGATAATCATTAATCGAAAAAAAAAGAAACAATGAAAGAAGGAAATGCAATGTTGACTAACGTTAACGCATTATACAACCTAACATCACAAGTTCATTTGAGAAGTTTTATTATTGCATAAGCAGAAAGGCCAGGTATATAAAACCAACAGTACGTTTTTTAATATGATAGTGGGATGTTCGAAATTAATGCTTCTGTTTAGAGCACAACTGAGCCATGACTTTTGCATTTTAAACTTTAATTCAAGCCATTTAATAAAAATAATTTTATAAAATCAACAGTAGATTTTCTACAGTGCAATGTAAACTGCAATATATTCTGGACTAAGTCACTGCGGAGAGGCATGTAAAGCTTTCTTCCGGTCCGCTGCAGTGGATCAACTACAGCAGGCAATTAATCAATTTGCTAAAAAATGGGAGATTTGACGGAATTCGATGACAATAAAATATTCATTCATCATCATTCTATCATGGGAAACGTCATTACTCCTGCTAGTATATATATATATATATATATATATATATATATATATATATATATATATATGTAAAAGTGTTAATATTTATTTGAAAATATTTTAAGTTCCTTAACAAACTTATTATTAACTCTAGCGAATACGCACCATTCCGACTTCCTGTCATGGAGTACCCTCATGACAGTTCATTATGAACGCCCGGTTACACAACATTAATAAGTACTTAATTTCCTTTCATTTATATATTAATTGCCGACTGGATCCAAACTTTCCACGCCCGGATTTGCAGCCCTCGTCGTTAACCAATTAGACATCGTCACCCCTAAACTAATAATCTGATTTTTCTCAAATTTTTAAACATGTCATTTGAAGAGTAGTACTTTATAAAATTAATCTGGAATTTTTATAAGTCGCCCCCATCTATATGTTAGTCTATAAATTCGTATCTAAAATATTTAAGCCAAAACCTTCCCTCGTGGTGTTTGCGTCTTTAGGAGTAAGACGGTATATTTGAGTGGAAGAAACGAGAATAAATCAGATGTGTGAGTATGGGGAGTTATGGAGAAGAGTATGTATTTATTTGCTTCCCCACTGAGTAAATTAGGCACAAGGCCGTTTTTTGATGTGGAGAGAGAGGGAGGGGGAGGGAAAAGGGGGACCAGCTCCCGAGAGGTGGAAAATGGGAGCTGGATAGTAATTGTTGGTATGAAGGTTGCCCCTACATTGACCAAGGTCTGATATGTGGGGTTACCCCCACATATGGTCTTTGCTTGCAGTATCTGTCGGAACAGATGGTATTTATTTGCTCCCCCACCGAGCAAATTAGGCACAAGGCCAATTTTTAATGTGAGGAGTGAAGGGAGGGGGAAGGGAAAAAGGGGACCAGCTCCCGAGAGGTGGGAAATGGGAGCTGGTTAAAGATCAGGCATGTGGGGTTGTCCCCACATCTGGTCTTTGCTAGTCATAGCTAGTCATAGCTTGCAGTATCTGCCGGAACAGCTACTATATTTTGATCTTGTCGCCCCTGGTTCGTCGGCCGGGAAAGTTATGGAGAAGAGTATTGGTTTATTTGCTTCCCCACTGAGCAAATTAGGCACAAGGCCGTTATTTAATGTGGAGAGAGAGGGAGGGGGAGGGAAAGGGGGATCCAGCTCCCGAGAGGTGGGAAGTGGGAGCTGGATAGTAACTGTGGTCTGTAGGGTGATCCCTACATTGACCAAGTTCAGATATGTGGGGTTACCCCCACATATGGTCCTTGCTAGTCATAGCTAGTCTTTGCTTGCAGCATCTGCCGGAACAGATACTACACTTTGATCTTGTCGCCCCTGGTTCGTCGGCCGGGAAAGTTATGGAGAAGAGTAGGTATTTATTTGCTCCCCCACCGAGCAAATTAGGCACAAGGCCGATTTTTAATGTGAGGAGTGAGGCGGAAATGGGGACCAACTCCCCGGGGAGTAGGGGAGCTGGATAGTGACAATTGGTATGAAGGGTTGCCCCTACATTGACCAAGGTCTTATATGTGGGGTCGCCCCCACATATGGTCTTTGCTTGCAGTATCTGTTCTGACAGATACTACACTTTGATCTTGGCGCCCCTGGTTCGTCGGCCGGGAAAGTTATGGAGAAGAATAGCAATTCAAAACAACCGTTTTCTTCTTCAGCTACTTCAACCTAAGTAATATGAACGGGCGTGTTATCTCGAAGTAAAATAACACATGCCCTCAGATCACCTCTGTGTTTCGATTTAATTGAATTATCTTAATTACAAAGATAGTATTGTCTATAATAGTTTACCTCTTTCTAGAGTAATCAAGCGTTCAAGATTGCGTCTATCATGATGTATGGGAAACCTAAAAGCAAGGATCCAAAACGGAAGGAGAGGGTAAGTACTTTTTAACACGGAGTGTCTCTTTAACAATCTACCAAAAATCAAGTTATTATCCAACCAATCACCGAATATTAAGTGAAGAATGAACTTTGTAATGGTGTACTTTTTTCATAATCGTATATTTACAAACACACACACACACACACACACACACACACACACACACACACACACACACACACACACACACGCACGCACATACAAACACGCACACACACACACACTCACACACACACCCACACATATATATATATTGCCTACAAAACCCATTCTTTATTTATGGGTACAAATATGCTTAAAATGATAAGCCGGAACTGAGCAAAATATATTGTATTGTGGGAAAGGTGAGGATTATAAATAAAAAAAGAAACAATTGAGGACGTATCAGATTTTAAGGTTGAAAATCCGAATTTTGAATGGGTTTTAGTTTCACTTTTGTGTTTTGAAGTGTTAAACTCAATGAATATGTTATAATATAATAATTGTTATCTTTCAGATTAGCATATATATATATATATATATATATATATATATATATATATATATATTACGAAAAATACTACTTTAAAATTTTTGAAAAATAAATTCATAATTTTCTTTTAGTGAGCCTAATATTGCTAATATACCATTAAATAGGAAATGCTTTGAAAAATCGATACCAAAAAAGAAAATCTTGCTGTACAACTCCCTTCATAGTACCCCTTTAACTTATGTCCCTGATAGTAGCGCCCCTACATCAAAGTGGCGATGTGCCCTGTTTGGGGTGAAAATGTTATATATAAAAAAGAAAAAAATCGATAAATAACTGCGTATTTTGCTAAAAATACAATAATTTCTTGTTGATTCACCTACGGTAGACCAAGCGTGATACTAGATGCAGGCGTTGTTTTCAACACATACAACGCTTAGCATTCACAAAATAGTCACCCATCTGATACTGGCCGGCCTCATCGTTGCTTAACTTCGGGGGTTATGTAGAGAACAAATATATATATAGACATCCACATACAGTACTGTTTCGCGGTATGCGGCTAGACAGGCGACTACCTATAGCCAGGATCGAAACCCGACCGCCCGTGTGACAATCAAGGCTTTGGACCATTATGCTAAATCGGCAGCTGCTGTGGAGGTAGTGAATTAACGATAGTTTTACATCGTCCGAATACCTAAGCTCAATTTGTTTACACAAAGAGCATCGCTTAATACGCTAATGGTATATGGTTATTCACTTCCAAATATACTCAATTCAAGATAAGGGACATTATAGTCATCCACATACACTACTGTTTCGCTGTATCACAGCCCATGAGTGCGGCCAGACAAGCAACTATCTGAAGCCAGGATCAAAACCCGACCGCCCGTGCGACAGTCAAGGCATTGAACCATTATATATATATATATATATATATATATATATATATATATATATATATATATATATATATATATATATATATATACTTCTTAGTGTTTTGTCCGAATAAAATGAAAATTTGGTCATAACTAGTTTATTATATACAAAACATCACATCAAAACACTAGGGTCTTTGGCCTTTTTTTCTCCGTTCTACAGCATATGTTCTAGATGGCCTCCATTTGGCTTTTTTTTTTTTTTTTGGTCACCATGTATATATATATACGTGTATGTATATATATATATATATATATATATATATATATATATGTATGCATGTATGTATGTATGTATATATATATATATATATATATATATATATATATATATATATATAGCCAGTAGAGTTTAGTTTCCTAGAAGGACATCCAATGAAAGAACATGTGTCTATCAAAAAGTGCTCAATGAGTAAACAGAGCAGGTATATTAAATTTATTTATACAAACATTGATGGTTACACGTGCGTATACATGTTTCTGTAATCAACGTACCCCTCCCCCAACGCGGGTGATTACATACACATGTATGAACATATGTAGCCATCAATGTTTATATAAATAAATTTAATATATATATATATGTTATTTGATATATATATTATCTGATATATAAATATATATTATTTGATATATATTGTTTGATATATATATATATTATTTGATATATATATATATTATTTAATACATATATATATATATTATTTAATACATATATATATATATATATATATATATATATATATATATATATATATATATATATATATATATATATTCTAGCAAAAGTTCCCGGAGTTGACTGGGTTCAAAAACAGCCTACAGGAAATGGACTCTGATTTATGAAAGTATGATAGATTATGAAAAGGAAGGGTCGTAAAGGGATAGCTTCGAATTTGGGGGTATCAAAACCAAAGCAAAATATGATAAAAGTAAAAATAAAATAGATAAACCCCATAATTTATTATACCATAGCTGTTCACACTGAAACACTTATCACAATATTCTGTGGATCTATGTTAAAAAACCTTGTTAAACTTTGTGACATATTTCCATTCTATGGAGGTCAGGCGCGAATGAACACCCCATAATTTTATTATACCATATTTCTTCAAACTGAAACATAATTATCAAAGTATACTTACGCAGATAGGTATGAAAAGTCTTCATTAAAGTTTGTGCCTATTTCCATTCTATGGAGACCAGGCGCGAATGCAGTCCCCATAATTTTATTATACCATCCCTATTAAAGTTAAAACATACTTATCAAAGTATTATTATGTATATCTATATCAAAACACTTGTAACACTTGAAATTTTAGATATAGGTTCCTTGGACATGGATCTAACTTAATAATTTGATTTGAGCCCAAAACAATAAATGTTAAGGGGGTCACAAAAGGGGTCAAAGTTAAAAAAAATTACCTCTGCGGTCTCTTCCAAATTACTCAGACAATTTCTGGTTTAAATATTTGAAATTTTACATAAAGGATATTCAGAGATACGGCAAGCTTTTTCATCGGTTTGGGTCGAAAATGTTTAGTTACCAATATATAAATGTATGTATGTATGTATGTTTGCATGTCTGCCTTAAACTTTCAATAGAGGCGACGTATTTTACCAAGATCGAGACCATTTTAAAGTTGGACCTTTCATACAACAAATATCGAAAAATTGGCAAAACATTAATATCTTCCCCTTCAACTAGGCACTTTTCTACAGGGGGGGCACTTTTTTCGCCGATAGTTTTTAAAGTTAGTCTCTCCGTTAGATTGTCTTGCTTAATTAAAAAAAAAAAATGTCGCTTCCGGTTTGACGATGGTCGTAACAGCATAAACGTTAGGTTTTTACTTCGTTCTTTTCCTCCTTCGCTGTACGGGTTCGAGCCTGCCTTCCTACTACCACATTTTTTTTTTTGCTTTTTTTTGTTCAACAGACACATCAAACACCCGGGCAACGCCGGGCACCCATGCTAGTATATCTATAAAAGTGAACGTGTCTGTGTGTGTATCTGTGTGTCTGTGTGTGTGTGTGTGTCTGTGTACATTTCCCTACGCAATAACTGTCAATTTTTAGTCTACAGACTCGAAATTTGATATACAGGGTACTGAGGTTTGGAAAAATCAATGTGATTGGTTTTGGCCAGAAATTTGGCGATTAAGGGGTCAAAGTTCAACGATTTGACCTTTGAGAACTCTACCAAACTCCTCCGACAATTTTGGGTCTACACACTTGAAATTTTAGATATAGGTTCCTTGGACATGGATCTATCTTTAAACTTGATTGGAGCCCAAAACAATAAATTTTAAGAGGTCATAATAGGGGTCAAAGTTTTAAAAAATTACCTCTTCGGGATTTTCCAAATTACTCAGACAATTTCTGGTCTAAATATTTGAAATTTTACATAAAGGTTATTCAGAGATAGGGCAAGCTTTTTCATCAGTTTGGGTCGAAAATGTTTAGTTACCAATATATAAATGTATGTATGTATGTATGTTTGCATGTCTGCCTTAAACTTTCAATAGAGACGACGGATTTTACCAAGATCAGTATCGTTTTAAACTTCGACCTTTTATACGACAAATATCGAAAAATTGGCCAAAAACATTAATATCTTCCCCTTCAGCTAGGCACTTTTCTACAGGAGGAAGGCACTTTTTTCACCGATATTTTTTAAAGTTATTCTCTCCTTTAGATTGTCTTGCTTAATTTTTAAAAAATGTCGCTTCCGGTTTTACGGTGGTCGTAACAGCATACACATTAGCTTTTACCCTGTTCTTTTCCTCCTTTGCGGTACGGGTTCGAGCATGCCTTCCTACTACCCTTCTTTTTTTTGTTCAACATACACATCCAAACACCCGGGCAACGCCGGACTGAAATGCTAGCATATCTATAAAAGTTAAAGTGTCTGTGTGTGTGTGTCTCTGTACATTTCCCTGTGCAATAACTCTACCAATTTTTAGCCTACAGACTCGAAATTTGATATACAGGGTACTGAAGTTTGGGAAAATCGATGTGATTGATTTTCGGCCAGAAATTTGGCGATTAAGGGGTTAAAGTTCAACGATTTGACCCTTGAGACCTCTACCAAACTCCTCCGACAATTTTGGGTCTACACACTTGAAATTTTAGATATAGGTTCCTTGGACATGGATCTAACTTAATAACTTGATTTGAGTCCAAAAGAATAAATGTTAAGGGGTCACAAAAGGGGTCAAAGTTAAAAAAAAATTACCTATGCGGTCTCTTCCAAATTACTCAGACAATTTCTGGTCTAAATATTTGAAATTTTACATAAAGGATATTCAGAGATAGGGCAATCTTTTTGATCGGTTTGGGTCGAAAATGTTTAGTTACCAATACATAAATGTATGTACGTATGTATGTATGTATGTATGTATGTTTGCATGTCTGCCTTAAACTCTCAGTAGAAGCGACAGATTTTACCAAGATCAGTATCGTTTTAAATTCTACCTTTTATACGACAAATATCGAAAAATTGGTTAAAAACATTAATATCTTCCCCTTCAACTAGGCACTTTTCTACAGGGGGGGGTAACTTTTTTCGCCGATATTTTTTAAAGTTATCCTCGGCAAGATGTCTGTTCACATTACACTTGAACTTCTGCATGTCATTAAAATTGGGAAAGCAAAATCCCGGAAGGGTTTCTTTTTACATAGGCATAACCACTTATCAAGGCCCAAGGACCATTCGAGGATAAGGGTTAAGAGGGTACAGTAGTCAATAGGACAATATAGTAATCTTTAATAATGGAAATTCGGTAAATTTGTTAACTTAAGTGGAATGGCTCATCAAAAACTTGTTTACGTTGGACTTGAAGACAACCATATTGTAGTCAGCTGGAAAGCAGGAAAACGGAAGACAGTTTCACAGGCGTGCAGTTCTAAGAAAGAAGCTTTGTTCATGGAATCTACGTTTAGGTTTAGGCACAGAGAAAGAGTGGGGGGATTATTGATAGTGTTTTCAGCTAGACGAGTGTTTCTTCTGGAAGTATGGCGAGGGGGGAACATAGATTGAAGTACAGTCTAGCACTTGCCATAAAAATAACAATAAAGCAGAGACAAACTCACAACATCTCTTCTGTGAGACAGAGGTTGCAGGGAAGAGAAAAAGACATCTCCTACGAGGCTACGGTCTATTTTGAACTCTATCAAGACAGGGCAAGTCCTTTCTAGCAGCTTCTACCCAGATGTGGCAACAGCACTCCATCCAAAGTCTAGCAGTTCTGGGGAAGAAACTATTGAAGTAGAAGCCTTTCTCATACCTAGGGATTGTTGTATTATTGTGTGGCTCCCAGGTTGGGAAATCGTAATAGTGCGTAGGACTCCCTGGCTGCGGTACATAGCAGTTTTAGTTACGTCGATCGTCCGCAGGTTCACTTGTTTACTAAGCGGTTGTGATGACAACGAGTTAAGACTAGTGAGTTATCTCACCTTAGACTGGCACTTTTTCTTTATCTTGCCTCTCGTCAATTGTCAAAAATGTCATAACAACGTTGAACCTGAAACAAAGCGGTTGACGACTTAGAACGATCAGCTGTAACTTAAAAACATGCATTAAAAGACGTAAGTCACAATTGTGTTTGTTTTTGTATAAAATTATATTTTACAATATAGTTACAATTTAAAACAAATCGTCTTTTTTCTTTTGGTGGTTCTGAAGTTCACAGTTAGCAGTTTTTCTCACAGTGCTCTGAGGAGGGAAAAATGACGCTTCGACAATACGGTCTTCAACAACACATGCCGTGTTTCTCTCTCTCTCTGCTCTATCTATCTGCTCTGCTCTGCTGATTCACCGTTTTTATTGGCATTTTGTCGCTTTGTTTTTCTATCCACGCGTCCTGTCAATCGGTTGATACATGTGTTCTTAAGTCACGTTTTGACCTCAGAAGAACATTCGATTTTGTCTAACGGAGCGACACGTGAATTACCCACTCATGCCAATATCTGTAATTCCAGAGCTTACGAGGAATGTTACGTTTATTTGTTTTGTAAACAAAAAAATCGTCGTCCGATTTCTCTGTTTATGACGTAAGCCCTTCCTCTTTTCAACAGGTAGACAATCGATTATTCGATGCCCACTCTTTTAAATCTTTTATTAAAGTTTTTTTCTTTTCAGTTATGTATGATGGTTCCAGCCATTCATTACATAACACCCCTCCATTAACCATTTTTTTTTTTTTTTTTTTTTTTTTTTCAATCGTCTATCGGTCCATCGACATTTCCAATAATGTTTTTAATGTCACAAAATTTTTTTTTTCATCTCTTTTACTGTATTTTTTTTTCCGTTTAACTTAGAAAAAAAAAATAGAATAAAAATAAACATCAACAAGAAAAGCATAAGGTCTTCTTCGGTATAAGTGCATCGGCCGCACTTAACAGCAAAATATACGCTGCAAATTTACCAATTTTACCGAAGTGGTCGATTTGTCCAATATTCTCCACTACCTCGGCTCTTTAATTAATATTACTAATTAACTAAATACGAGTCTTACATTTTAATGACTTGTTTAAAATGTGGGCAGCATATAGTACAAAAATTTCGACCAGAACGCCAGGATCCTAAATATTGGTGGCAACTCCGAACTCCCTATGATAAGGATGTTGCCTAACATCAACAGAGTAATTTTCTTAACCAATCCAAACATCCTGTTCCGCGCTCCCGACCCGCAGTTCGATTATAACCTGAGTTCCCAACCCCCGTGCTAGCCCTAGCTACGGTTGGCTGATCCCTACTATCATAATCAACTCTGCACGACCTGGGCACTAAGTTATATATATCTTCCTTCCATATTTCATCAACTTCTTTAGCCCTTTCAGCCGTCATGCTACGCGTGATTATTTTCCGTTCCATCAACGGGACCCTGTTTTCCTGACTTGGGGATTCTCGTTGATGGCGATTGCTCTGTTGGGGATAATTTTCTTCCTCCCCACTAGAGGATTCTTGATCTGAACTACTATCCTCTACCGGTGCTGACAGGGTTGTTTTTCTACAGCCCTCTTGCTTGTTGGGGATATCCCATTCCTCCAGTTCTGCTTTCCGAAGGTGTTCCCCATGGGCTTTTGTTACTGCCCCCGTCAGTTGACTTCTAATTCTATACGAGACTGGCCCCGTCTTCTCTATTATTACGTAATATGGAGACCATCTTACGTCTAGCTTTCCCTTTTTTCTATTATTTTTATAATAAACTAAGTCGCCAACTTGAAAATCGACTGCTTTTGTTTTCTCGTTGGCCCTATCTATCATTTTCTTCCTAGCTCTCTTTACATTGTTCCTGACTAATGTAAAGGTCCGATGCATGTCCTGCAGAGCGATCTCATGATCCTCTTCCCCGTAGTAAATTCTACGCGGCCTCAGTATGTTGTCTAACGGCAAGACAACGTCTCTATTATAGAGCAAATAATAGGGGGAGTACTTTGTTGTTTCGCTGACATGAAACCTTACAGCAGCCAGCATCTGGTTCAAGTACATGTCCCATGAACGGTCATTGCCCCCTATTTTCTTTGCTAGTACGTCATGCATCGTCCTATGGAATCTTTCTATTTTCCCGTTACTTTGCGGGTGGTAAAATGAGGTGGTCACGTGATCAACATTAAGCTCTTCTAAAGCCCTTTTCATGATCCCATTGACGTTCTCCGGTCCGTTATCCGTAAGTAACTGCAATGGTGCACCAAATCTGGGAAATATTTCCTCAATTAAGAGATGCACCACTGTCTCTGCCTTTTTATTAGGTACAGCGAAAGCCTCAGGCCAACCACTATACATGTCGATGAACGTGACTATGTATTGATTGCCTGACAAAGTCCTCGGATAGGGTCCGGAAATATCCAATGCAATCTTAGCAAAAGGAAAAGAAGGCATGTCGGTCTCCTGCATTTGAGGTTGTTGCTTCCTCAAATTTCTGGTCTGGCATGGGACGCACTTCCCTATGTGTTCGTTTACCTTCTTGAACAAACCAGGCCAGAAATACTTTTGTTTAATGGAGTGGAACGTTTTCTCCACACCCATATGACCATTCTCATCATGGTATTGTTTCAATACCTTCATCCTCAAATGTGACGGAATATATAATCTAATTACAGGATCGTCGTCGGGTGTCGATAAATAATATACGATATCGTCCATTATGATGTACTTTTTTTCTTCCATCTTGGACGTTTTACCGCTCCTCATCCGTTTCTTTAATTCGACGATCTGACTATCGGCGTCTTGTTCTTTACACATATCCAAACCTGATAGTGTAGGACGCTCGCTTACTACCGGTGAGCCTTCGTCATCCTTATGCGATACAAACTCTCTTGGTTCAAAACGATTCGAGTTTATCGCACTCACCGTGTAATTCCTATCATCTATTTCTACTGGAGGATCGTCTTCATCCCGACTCGCATTTACCGCACGGGATAAGAGATCCGCACAGACGTTATCTTTTCCTTTTAGGTACTGTATGGTGCAATCATAGCCAGCCATACTTAATGCCCACGTCTGTATCTTCCTATTCTGTATCGGAGATTTCAGCAAGTACTCCAATGGTCTGTGATCCGTGTAGATGGTGAACGTAGCACTATGCAAGTAGTGATTCAACTTGTTTAAGGCATAGTGAATCGCATATGCTTCTTTCTCTATTGTTGACCATCTAGTCTGGGTATCAGACAACTTATGAGATAGAAAATAAATGGGTTTCTCTATCTCCCGACCCTCCTCCGGGTCGTAGACCATTTGAGACAAGGTTGCTCCGATCGCATAATCGGAGGCATCCGTGTATAACCTGTATCCTTTGTTAGTGTCCGGGTATGCCAGCATCACCATCTCTGCAAGCTTCGATTTCAATCGATTAAAAGCAGACTGACACGCATCGTCCCAACAGAAACGTGCATGCTTCCTAGTTAACCGAATTAACGGTTCGGCGATTACAGAAAAATCCTTGATAAATCGCCTGTAATAGGATGTCATGCCTATAAAGGATCTAACCTGCTTCACAGTGGTTGGGGTCGCAATTGCCTGAATTGCTTTAACCTTGTCCCCCTCCGGCTGGATACCTTTCTCACTTACTCGGAATCCCAGATATTGCACTTCCTTGCCGAAAAACTCACACTTCGCCGCCTTTAACCTTAAATTATGCCTACGTAAACTACCTAACACCTTTTCTATATGCCTAACATGTTCCTCCTTTGTTTTGGAGAATATCAAAATATCATCCAAATAAGGCACGGCGAATTCTTCCTGTCCCTGTAACACTACGGACATTAGCTCCTGAAACACTCCCGGAGCGTTAGCAAGTCCGAATGGCATTACATTAAATTGGAACAGTCCTCTATGACAGGTGAACGCAGTTTTCTCTTTATCTTTTTCGTTCAACTTTACCTGCCAATACCCTGATTTCAAGTCCAACTTTGAGAAATATTTTGCTGACCCAAGCGAGGCCAGTATATCATCAATTACTGGTAGCGCTCGGGCATACTTCTTTGTTATCTTATTCAGGGCCCTAAAATCTACACAGAACCTCTTTGTTCCGTCTTTCTTTTTTACCAAAACTATCGGGAAACTCCACGGACTGTTTGACCTTTCTATCACCCCTGCCTGTAGCATTTCCTCTCGTGCTACATTAACTTCTTCTCGTTGTTTGAGAGGTGTTCTATACGGGTTTTTCTTTATGGGATCGTTTTTTCCTGTATCGATCCTCATCTCTACTGTGTCAGTCCGGCCTAAATATCTATCCTCTGTGACGAATAAATCAGTATTTCGTTGCAGGACTTTATTTAAAACTTTCCTCATTTCTTCCGGCACTTTTATGCCGTTGAGGTTACTTTTGTTTCCCGACTTCTTTTGTTTATTTGGCTTTGATATTGCCATTACTACTTCTGTTCTTCTACATCTACCTATCTTGTAACCTTTCTTTAATTTTACTGTCTGGTTCGTGTTATTCATAATTAGCAAAGGAAAACTTTTCCTACCTTTAATTTTAACTACCGTGTTCGCTACGGATACACCACTTAGATCACTTAGGAAGCCTTTATCTATCTGCACTACTTCGTAATCTAAACCCTGACCATTTCTCATTTCGGCACGAGCTGTGCACGCATGTAAATGCTGCGGTTTCAGGGTGACATTGTGCCTTAATCTAACTATACTCGAAATATAAGCCTCCTCTTGCAGCGCTATGTACTCGCTGCCTAATCGGATTGCTCCTAAATCAAAGTACATTCTAACACTATTTTGCTTGAGCCAGTCTCGGCCCAATATGACGTTCCTTTTAAGGTTTTTCGTCACTACAAAATCATGTCGAATGTACTGGCTTCCTACTTTAATTTGTAAACGCGCCACTCCTTGCACTATGAGAGGTGACCCGTTTGCAGTCCTTAAATTCATCTCTATTTTCTTTATCTCAGGCTTCTCTCTGAGACCTTCTAATACAGTACTTTTTATTACAGAAATTTCGGCGCCAGTATCTACTAAAGCCCTAAACTTATTTTTCTCTATCTTAATAGGGATGCAATTAGCGGCGCCCATATGTCCTACGACCTTTGACTGTTCACCCCTCTTCCTCTCGCTGGGCGTCTTGCGAGTGGGGTCTGCTCGTTTCCCGATCTAGGGAAGGTGCAGTTCCTGGCTATATGGCCTTTTCTGCCGCAATTGTAACACTTAATCTCCGGCCAAGGGCGCTCTGTTTCTCTTGCCTTGAAGCCGGGTCCCCTATTAAATCCTCTATAATTCCTCTGCCCCCTATCTGGCTCTGGGAATCTTTTTTTCCTTATCGCTTCTATATTCCTCTGGCGCCCACTATAATTTATTTCCATAGGTTCTTCTTCTCGGTCATTGCCTCTTATGCGGGTTTGCCACCGTTCCTCGATTAGGGCCTTTTCATAGGCTACCTTGAGGTCCGATGGTTCTTCCCTCATGACAGCGATTTTGACTTGTCTGTCATATAGCCCCTCGATGAAGAAACCTATCACTTGACTTTTTATTACTTCATTGTTCGTATCTAGACTACCATACGAACCTATAGCCAAGTGCACTAACCTCTGCATGTAGTCCTGCACAGTTTCGCTTCTACCCTGCTTAATATTTGCTAACTCCCTAACAAACTTGGTAGGATCTGCCTGGACTCCAAAATAATTATCTAGAGCTCGCTTCAAGTCTACCCATGCCACACTCTCATTGTTGGCTAGTATTCCTGAAACAAACTGTCCTATTTGGCCAGCCGTCGTAATTAACGCTAATTGGCATTTTTCTTCCTCTGTTTGGCTAACTATTCTAGTGTATTTATCTATATCATTTAGCCATCTTCTGTATTCCTGCGATCGTCTAGTGTCTAATGGTTTTATTTTTGATAACAACGCCTCCCCCCTCAGAGAGTTCGAAATGGCCTTCCCTACATTGTGTAGTTCAGCCCCTAGGATCTGAGCGAAATCTGTGAAAAACTGCTGTTCCATCTTTTACTATTATTTTCAAAATTATACAAGAAAGAAAGAAGAAAGAAAAGAAATATATATTAACTTTTTTTTTTTTTTTTTTTTTAACAAAACTTTTTTTAAGAGCCGAGGTTTAGAAAAATATTGAAAAAATCAACTAACCTTTGCTTTTCCTCAGGTCCAGTGTTCTTTCTTCTTCTTTTTCTTGCTTCTGCGTTCGCGTTTCTCTTCGTCGATTGATTCACGTTGTGTTTTTTTTTTCTTCTTCTTTGTTGTTGTGTATGTGGTAACCAAGTTCTTTTAGTGTAAGAGTTCTTTTTGTTTAGTTTGTTTTTGGTAAAAAGTTCTTACTTATCACTCTTGCGGAGTGAACTGGTCATCAAGGCACCAATTAATACTATGTTGTATTATTGTGTGGCTCCCAGGTTGGGAAATCGTAATAGTGCGTAGGACTCCCTGGCTGCGGTACATAGCAGTTTTAGTTACGTCGATCGTCCGCAGGTTCACTTGTTTACTAAGCGGTTGTGATGACAACGAGTTAAGACTAGTGAGTTATCTCACCTTAGACTGGCACTTTTTCTTTATCTTGCCTCTCGTCAATTGTCAAAAATGTCATAACAACGTTGAACCTGAAACAAAGCGGTTGACGACTTAGAACGATCAGCTGTAACTTAAAAACATGCATTAAAAGACGTAAGTCACAATTGTGTTTGTTTTTGTATAAAATTATATTTTACAATATAGTTACAATTTAAAACAAATCGTCTTTTTTCTTTTGGTGGTTCTGAAGTTCACAGTTAGCAGTTTTTCTCACAGTGCTCTGAGGAGGGAAAAATGACGCTTCGACAATACGGTCTTCAACAACACATGCCGTGTTTCTCTCTCTCTCTGCTCTATCTATCTGCTCTGCTCTGCTGATTCACCGTTTTTATTGGCATTTTGTCGCTTTGTTTTTCTATCCACGCGTCCTGTCAATCGGTTGATACATGTGTTCTTAAGTCACGTTTTGACCTCAGAAGAACATTCGATTTTGTCTAACGGAGCGACACGTGAATTACCCACTCATGCCAATATCTGTAATTCCAGAGCTTACGAGGAATGTTACGTTTATTTGTTTTGTAAACAAAAAAATCGTCGTCCGATTTCTCTGTTTATGACGTAAGCCCTTCCTCTTTTCAACAGGTAGACAATCGATTATTCGATGCCCACTCTTTTAAATCTTTTATTAAAGTTTTTTTCTTTTCAGTTATGTATGATGGTTCCAGCCATTCATTACATAACAGGATCTCTAATGTGAAGGGGTGGGATTTAGCTGATTGTCGGGTTTGTCGGGTGTATTCACGACGAGGGGGTACAAGTGCTTGTAGTTCGTCAGAGTATTCGCCATTAAACAGGCAGTGGGATGCAACATTTCATCGACGGGACAGAGGCTGATGCTTAGATGACAATTCATGGCCTATCAGGTTGGCGACTCTCTTTTGAACCCTGTCAAGAAGTGAGAGACAAGTAGCAAATGCACCATCCCAAATGTGACAATACTAATCCATGCATTGGCGAATGGTGGCTTTATAGAGGTACAAGATACTTTCAGACGTAAGTAGCTTCCTAGCACGGTAGAGAGAGCCCACCTTCTTCGCAGCAGCCTTGAAAATGCTCTCAATGTATCTATTCCAGTTCATGTTCTCTGTAAACGTTAGGCCGAGGAGTTTAAATGAATTACTTTCGGGTAATGTGTTCTTGGCCATTGCTATTGGTGGTAGTGAAGGTTTCTTGTAATTATTGAAGGAAACAAGCTTAGTCTTGGCAGCATTGAATGTGGCTATCCGTTTTTGTCCCCATTCCACTATAAATTGGAGGTAATCTTCTAGAGTTTCTGCCATTTCCTTAGATATGTGTTCATTTGTTTTCCCTTCGTGCCTGTTATAGAGCGTGGTGTCATCGGCAAATATACCCATCTCAGAAACAATTTTATCAGGGAGATCATTTATGAATAACAAGAATAATAAAGGTCCAAGGATAGACCCCTGAGGTACTCCCGCATTTATATCATATAGTTTAGATGACCGTCGAGGACAACCTTGATTTTTCTCTTACTTAAGAAGAATTTAATTACATTATGTATTCTTCGAGTGATACCATATGATCTAATTTTCCTTAGAAGAATATCGTGCCATACCCTGTCAAAAGCCTTACATATATGTAGGGCTACCGCTGTACCCTCCCCTGTTTTGTCCAGTGAACGGTATATACATCCAGAGATTTCCTAAATACATATTGATATCATATGATATATATATATATATATATATATATATATATATATATATATATATATATATATATTGTTGGCCGAATCTTAATAGTTAAACCTAAATAGCATTTAAGCTGAATAAATCAAAATTTGATTCTGATTAGCTAATATCTATTTGTTATTGTTGTACCGTGTTATTTGATATAAACTAACTGCTCTACAATTTCATTTAAAAAGTACTTATTCGACCCAAGATTTTACTTACATATACAACTTCTTCACTCTTAAGAATAATCAGTAACTCTTTGTCACTTTGTAAGAGTTACCGTTCTTTACTTGCTTTTTCCTCATTAGTTTTTAGTTTCATTTTGCTTTGTTTTTATTACATCTAAACAAGGTTCCTATTTACTTGCCTCCTTACGATAGCCGAGTATTGCACAAGGTCGGTATTTAATGTGGGTAACATCCAGCTTGGAGCAAAATAAAAATTGCCTTAGTCTAGAAGTATTTCTCCTTCACTGATCTAGAATAGACATACATACAGAGAGAGTTATAAAATTATTGACAAAATGTGAATACAATTTAGTACATAATTTCCATTAATCTTTGAAACTTAATTATTTTAGTAAAAAACTTTTCTATGTGAAAATCTTTTGATTGGCGAATTTATAGTAATACATTATATAAGCCTTACACATTTGGAAGGAGATCTTATTTAGCCAGTCAGTTATGGCGGATGGAGGGATGTTTGGTCAGAACCTGCAGGTATTTAAACGAACAGCGAGATAAGGGACGTTTTTGGCGTCCAAGTTCATTATTCTGTCGCGCTAGACATCAAGTGGGAAGGCAATAGCGGAAAATTAGATTGACCTAATGAGTTGGTAGTGTAGAAGAGAGAAGTGGTGAGGAGAGTGAAAAAGAGACAGAGAAGCTTATGAGAAATAAGAGATGGAGTGGGGAAAAGAGACGACGACGACGACGACGACGACGACGACGACGACGATGATGATGATGATGATGATGATGATGATGATGATGATGATGATGATGATGATGGAAAGATTAACCTTAAGATTAAAAAATGCAAAGAATATAAGAAAAAAACTAGTTTTAGATTACGTAGATATTCTTGATTCGAAAAATGTACAGGTTATTATCGAGAAGGAAATGATAAAAGAAGCAGCAGTAGTAGGAGCAGTAGTAGCAGCAGCAGCAACAGAAGAAGAAGAAGAAGAAGAAGAAGAAGAAGAAGAAGAAGAAAGAAAGGAACTCATTGACTTGAACGTATGAAGAGAGCTCTCAGGTTAATAGCAATGAAAACTGCAAAGGAGATTATTGAAGAATGTCGAGCGAAGGGTAGTAATTGACGCACAACTTCAAGAGCGACGAGAACTCCAAGTCGATTTGTTATTGACTGCCCAGCAGAAATTACACGGCTATTTATGGTCGATACCGAATCGTTGTCATTCTATTTTCTTTCTTTCTTTTGACGGACCCAAATGACGTGTTCTTGTTATGGAAACAGGTGCGCTTTCTAATGGCCACTTTCCACGTGGTGATGACTCGGCTCTGTGATTTGCTTAATGGCCGAGTTCTCCCCCACCTGGTGGGTATGCTAGCGCACAGAGGTAGACCTGGTGCAAAAAGGATAAAGGAACGATGAGATCATTTTATAATGAACGATCTATTATTAAAAAATGGTGAACTAGACGAGTGTGTACGATTGGCTGGCCAAATGGATAGCGTCGCTGACCATGGAATCGTAAACCTATCGAATCTATTGTGGTCAGTCACACACGAATACTGTTGTCGAAGGCATGAACTTACAACATCAGGGTTCAAGAGAAGTGACGGTTGTTAAGTGATTAACGACACGGACCTAGATGTTACAATTTCGTCCCACAAATCATTTCCACTTAAGATGTTTGCAACCTTCACATGGTTCCTCCCTGTAAATACCTGATGTCTTTCTAGAAATAATTCTGACTGGAAAATATCGGGGAAACCAATGCCAACTACAGAAACGTCTAATCTATACGATATGAATGAATCAGAGTTCGAAATCGACTGAGAAACGTAGTGCTGTACAGTATCTCTTCTATCCCTTTTTCACAAAAGAGACGCCATTAGTCTCTCTCTGCTTTATGACTAGTTCCATGGAAAGTTCTCGATTAAGCCCACCTCGCTTTGTAAACGTTCATAACACGAACTCGGTTTTCCTCTTTCAGAGAAAAATGAAGCATTTTGCCACCTAATCTTCAATCTTGCCAATAAAAAAATTGTTGCATCATTCTATCGCTCCAGAAAGTTTCTTACTACCGACGCAACCATCTACCTATATGAGAGCCAAAATACGTGCTAAGATGGGGGTACTGTTACCACACCTGAGAAAGTGCCGCTCAGACCATCCTTGAATGCCTTGACAGAACCTCTCCTCTTTTCTATGGTCACTTTTTTCATAGAAGAAATGTTGCTTATCCTCTGCTCTATCATTATTTTTATAGTAGATGATCGTTTAGATATGGCAATAATTTTCCTTTCTCCCTTTATGTACCCAAAACTAAAAGGAGCTTCCAGAGTTTATTTCCTATAACCCGTGGAACATAATACTGCCGAGCCACATTCCAGTTGAATTTAACGTAGTTGTTATCAAGTCTGGGATGCCATCAGTAAACAAATTCTTATTTCCGTTAAAACGTCGCCTTAAATAATCAAATTCTGCCCAATTTCGACCAACGTTATCAAGCATCACGGTCTTATCTCACCGTCCACATGAAAAACTCATAAATCTTCATCCTCGAGTGGGTTTAGGTTTTGATAGGTGATGACCAATTAGTAAAAATTAAAAAAAAATTCCCACTACTTAATAAAACTAGAAACTGGTGCCCAAATAAATGTATGCAATAAATTTTACAACAGATATTATGTTTCACAATTCTCGTAAACATGTGTATACTCAGTTTTATCTATTATCTTTGAGTGGCGCTTATTCTTGATAAATGGCAACTGTTTCTTTTTTTTTTTTAGTAAAATATGTTCCAGTATTATACACACGAGGAAGATTCCGTAAAGTCTCGAGAGACAATGAGTACTCACTGAAGGGTGTCTGCACATGGGTCTAATTTGAAACGCCTCCCATAAACCGGCATTGCTTGAGTCCATGACAAAGGGAGCTCAGAAACGACCGG
This sequence comes from Euprymna scolopes, assembly GCF_053919585.1. Taxonomy (NCBI): domain Eukaryota; kingdom Metazoa; phylum Mollusca; class Cephalopoda; order Sepiida; family Sepiolidae; genus Euprymna; species Euprymna scolopes. Next base: position 99,781,838 of record NC_136496.1, on the reverse strand, counting down.
AGACAATGTCAGGATAAGCAGAGTGCCTTTGCACATGCATCATCTCGTATTTCCGAATAAAGGCGATGATTTATACGTATACATTTACTTAGCCCCCCCCCTGCTACCGGTAAAATATTGTAGATTGGACTCTATAATAAATAAACACCGGCTTTTCATATTTGACAGTGTATATCTAAGAGAAAATGTTATTTGTTAATGAAGACCCTTAATAAATAAAGGGGCAATAATACCCTAACGTTGTATTGCAGATTCACCTCTTATTAATCTTTATACCAATGAAGTTGAGTTTTTTTCTGACATTGATATTAAAAGCATACTTTTTCAACTGCTATTGGTATTTATTTGCTTCCTCGCGAAAACAATATATGACACAAGGCCGTTTTTAATGTGGGGAAAAACTAGCTCTCCAAAAAGCGAAACAGACAAAAATAAAAATTGCCTTAGCATAGAAGGGTTTCTCCTAGATAGACTAAGGACAGATGAATTTAAGTGTAGCATCAGAATAGATACGACTCTGTGATTTTTGCCCGAAGGCCAGATCAACTTTTTCTATTTAAAAATTGTTGTTTAGTTCTCTCGCACTGCAAGAATTTAGACACCAGGGTCAGAAAGTAGGATTAAGAAGTCAGCGTCCCAGATAAAGGGCATTCTAACATGAAAAAAGTGTCTGAGCAGCCCGTCGTCATTCCCGGGTGGCAATAAAGCAACCTCTTTTCAAAGAGAGAAAGCAAGGCCTAGGAGGGTTGACCTTCTAGAACTGCACAGAACTAAACCCTCGCCGAAAAATCAACAGGAACTGGGTCATTAACGGAATGGTATAACCTCTGTTGATTTTAGAGGCGCAGGATAAAACTCCTCAGCAGAGTTCTATTTCAAAATCCTTAAACGAAATATTTTAATATACTCAGTCATGCATATGCAAGCGACCACACGAAGGTTAACCAATTGACATATTCCTTTAAAATACTTATTCATTTTTATGATTTCTCCTAAGATGGTTTGTTTCATTTAACGATTACGTAGAATTCTATTTATGCCTGGTATCTACATCCTAGATAAATACTTTGAATTTAAGATGAAAAGTCCTACCACGCGGGAATATATTTATCTATATATAAAGTAGTAGCATTCGTGTGTGCGTGTGTCTATGTGTACAACTCCTCATGGCCAAAGAAATATATAAATCCGGTTTAGGCTATTTCTATCAAAGGAGATTACACATTCAATTTTATGTATAGTTTCTATATATAGTATTTTACAAATGAAATCTGTACTGAATGAGTGACCTCATTTGCATAATACATTAAAGAAAATCTATTTTAATAATTAGCTAGATCTTATTATTTCCTGTAATAGAATCGTTTAATTGTACTATTTAGAAATATTTAAAATTTATTTAGTTAGTTTATTTTTAATTTAATTTATATTTGATTTAATTTATATTTAATTATTAATAAAACAGTTAGATTTAAAACCGGAACTCTCATATTAAACTATGAGAATTATTTCCTTTTAAGCTAATAATTTCAAAGGGAAGAAGTAATTTTTTATTTAAACTCTGAGAGTTACAATAAACTCTACGTTATTAAATGCCCGCTGTAATTGATTTGTTTTGATTTAGGAATATTCCTTAAAGCTGATTTATTATTTCTATTGTTAATTTTATTATTTTGCGTTTGAAAACGGAGGCAATTTTTACAAAGTTTTATGTTCAATTATTTTAATATTTAAGAAACTTTTTTTTGTGGTGATCCATTTCTTTCTGTTTTAAAACTATGCATTTAGTAATTTTCTTTTATTAAAGAAATATAGGGATTTCTTTCTCTTGAACAAAAGTTAAACATACGTTTGAAGCAAAAATAAACCATTTTCTCATATTTTTTACACCATAAACAGAAATTTGCTACGACGATGTACTTCATGAGTTTTTTTTTTTTTTTAACATTCTTTACGAAAAAGTGATTAACAAACTTCAAGCTGCGTATATGGCCTAAACAAGTACAAACGATTTTATAAATTGATAAAATTATGACTTCTACTCCAAAATAAATAAATTTTTATATATTAAATGCCACTGCCCGGGGATAGTATGGAGATAGAGAAAATACTTTTAAATAATGCCCTCCTTTACTTGCATCCCTAGGAGAGCAAAGTTAGTCAGACACAAGGTCGATTTTTAATGTGAGTAAAATCCAGCTTTCCAAAAGAGAATACTTTAGTTTTGGACAATAATTTAAAGTGCCTCATCTAGAAGAATTTATCTATACTGATCGAGAATAGAACAGCAGAAGTGTCGTATCAGAACAGATAGTACACTTTTCAATGCATGACACATGCAAGAATTAAAAATACAGAAGTAGATTTTAATGATTACATCTACAACAAAACTCTTTGCCTAATAGAAGAAGAAAGTTCTTATATGCGGTCACCCATTGGCAAGCTATGGATTACCTGCATCGACACAAGGAGGAGATGAAAAACTTGCAAGAGAGTATCAGCGTGAAGTAAATTACAATAATAAAGTACTTTTCCTACAAGCAGAAAATATGCAAGAAAAAACTGATAGATTATCAAAGAGAAGTTTACAATTTATTCATGGCAATGTTGGAAGCACAAAGTGAGCTGAACAAAATGTGATACTTATTGATGCTCCAGGTGGTTCGACAAAACTTTTGTAATCAATTTGATCCATGAGAAAGATTGTGCTTGCACCAGCATCCAGTGGCATTGCTGACACTCTACTTCAAGGTAGCTGCATTCTTCACAGAACTTTTAAAGTATCCTTGGATACTCGTCGAATGAATCAGCCAGTTTGCAAAATTACTGGTACCTCAGCCTTGGCAAATGTCATTGGAGACACCTCAACAATCATCGTATTCGAAGCTCTGATGACACACAAGAATGCTTATGAAGGAATTGACCGAACACTGCAAGACATCACGGGAAACACGTATCCCATGGTGGCATTTCAACCGTACTTTGCGGTGATTTCCGTCAAATCCTTTTAGAGGTTAAAAATGGCGCAAGGGCAAGGATTGTCAATGTAAGTTTGAAGCAGACCTATCTCTGGAGGCACGTTATAGTAAAGAGATTGACTACTAATATGAGAGCCTATATATCTGGAATTACAATTGCAGCCGACTTCTCAGAATTGCTTCTCAAAATTGGTAACGGTCAGTTTCCAATCACTTCCACACCTGACACAATTAAGATTCCGACCGAGCTTGGTAAATATGTCGATAATCAGAAGCAAATGAAACACAACGTTTACTCGGACCTGCAAAACAACGGAAAATCACCGAAGTGGCTGCCTGGGATGACTATTAAACAGCAATATACATCGCTTGAACAACTGGATAATGGGTGAATTTTCAGGGGACTCAAAGGAATACAAGTCAGTTGATTCGGCTACTAATGAAGGTGAAGCTGTTCACTACACTGGAGTTTGACATCAGAATGTTTTAGTCGCGGTATCTTCTATGTCTCCATCAACCGAACAGGTAGTTCAGAAAAAAACTCTACATTCTGGTTCACGTCAAAGCAGCAGAAATGTGTTTACAGTGAAGCTCTTCAATGAAAAGTTCTAGAAAACGATATGATGAAAAATGATATGATCTTGATTATCGTAAATTTGAAGTATTGAATGTTTTAGATAAAATTTAAGCAATGAGTTCAAATTTACTTCTATGAAAAATTTACTATGTGACATCATAAAGTAACCTTCATCTTTGATAAAAATGTGTTTGTGATACTAAACAAATTTTAACCACTGTGTTTCTTTGTAATTCTGTCAATTTTTATATGTAACATTATCAGTGTCAACTTTCATATAATCTACTTGCTTTAAAGTTCATGGTTGAATTTCAATCATTTCAAGAGGTAATTAAAATTTTTTAAACACCTTGCTCTTACAACATTCACCTACTAGAAGGGTGCCCACGAAACAGGTATCCTAATGTACAGTAAACTCATGTGCGGGTATCTTTGCTAGTATATATATATATATATATATATATATATATATATATATATATATATATATATATATATACTAGCAGAAGTAACCGGCGCTTCCAGGTTCTATCTGATATATTTGATTATTCCGTCCTCATAGATAATCATCATATTGATTAAACGAAACATTAATTCATAATGGCTTCTTTTTTCACATCCTCTTTCAGTAGTAGTTGCTTTTTTATCTCATAGAGGTCTCGCCAATAGCCCTAACATGAATTTCTAGTTTAATTTTTACTTCTAGTCCATCTTCTTTCAAAATATGATGCACGAATTGCAATTATTATTTTATATCATAGTGCATATCTGAAAACTGTCAAATCTCGTTTTGTTTCAACTATTTAATGTACAATATATATATAAAGATGACATTAATTATTTATTCTGTTAATGAAATAATTAAAATTTAGTTTCCAGCAGTGTATACCTAAAAACTGGTTAATGTACCTATGGTTTTAATTTTGTGAAAGCCTCTATATAAACAACATTTTGTGTGTGATCTCTAACAAGTGTGTAAATATAGAGGTTTTCAGGACTTCCAATACGCGACCAACCAACACAACACTGGCTATTAAAAAAGCAAGTTGTCTAAAGGTTAAGTCCAAAAACTTTTAGGCTTTCTCCTTGAGCTTTATTTATAGACATGATAAAACTAATTTTAAACTTATAAAAGTAAACATTTCGAATGTGAACAGTAAGTGGTAGTTAATGTAAAAAAAAAAAAAATACCGAAAAATTTGTATTTTACTAAGAGAGACTAAATATTTAAAAATTGTCATTAAAACTAATATTTGTTTTCTCAAAATGTAATGATTATTTATATTTTATTAGTTATGAAAATTTATATTTTGTATTTAAAAAAAACATCTATTTTCTGTTGTCATAATTTTTAAAAAAATATTTGAATTCAGCAAATGTGTAAGGAGCACTTTCTAAAAAACACAACGCACGCATTCGAAAACTTAAAAATTTTGGTTTGAAATTAATATTTGTTTATCTAATCGATGAATGAATAAAATAATATATATAGAGAGATGCATTCGTCTATTTCATAACAAAAAAGAAAAGGAGAAATTATTTATAGAAAAAGAGAGAAGTTATTTAAAGTAAAGGAAAAATATTTATAGAAAAGATTATCAAAAGGGAACAGGAGTAATAACTTGATTTAAAGAAAAATAACATTAATAAACTTAAGCTAGACTATAAATATTTTCAATTTCAGAATTTCGAGTAATATTTACGTATTACTTGGACAAAAAGAAGAAAGAAGAAAAGAAACTTGACATTAGCCCAAGTAAGCTTTTCTATCAAAACTGTACTTAGAATTTGTCCCCTGTCGCGGAGGATTTACTTAAGAAAAGTATGAATTTTTTCATTGAATTTTGTCTTCGTTCGTGAGGGATTTCCGGCAAAAAAATAACTGTCAAAAATGTTTATCGTCTTTAAAGACAGTAAACAATCTGTAAGAAATGAAAAAGAAAAGTTTTATTTTCCCAGCTTGTGAATGAATATTTCGATTTCTCTTACTGTAAAATACGATTAAATATATGCAGATATTCGCATTTTTAAAAGTGTCATTGAAAGTCATATTTGTTTTCTCAAAATGTACTGATAATATATATTTTATTAGTTACAAAAATTTCTATTTTGTATTAAAATAAAAGACATGATGCAAAAGTTTTTAAAAAATGACTTGGTACCATCAGCTGGAATCGAAACCAAAACATTTAGCGTTTCAACCGCGTTCTCTACCAAAGTTGTTATCGAGAGAACTATAATAAAGTCCAAATATTAACACATTTGAAAGAATTAATTTATGTGAACATGCGCAGAAAGAAGTAAAAATATATTGGCAAGTCGAAATGAACATTTCGCATTTCAACTTGCCGATATGTGTCTACATGCATTATTTATCCAAACAAGGATTTTACTCATTATAAACCATCCTTTGTGTATAATTACTATTTCCTGTTAATTTTATTGTTATGTGACCAGTAGTCTAAGAGTTTACCTATTAAATATTTACCCACATAATCTACTGTTATATTTATATAGATAAAAGTGATCTTGGTGTGTGTGTGTGTGAGAGAAAATATCTATCTGAATATTTGGTCTACAGAATGGAAATTTAATAT
>NC_136496.1:99618186-99773186 GCF_053919585.1 Euprymna scolopes | reverse complement strand
GCTATAGGAAAATAGATTCACTTCCTTGAGGATACCTTGGGAAAGGCAAAGGCTAAGGGAATAAACCAATAAAGGCAAAAAATCCGTTTTGGAGTTCCGATAGGCGGATGTACGCTGGCTCCGACCGTATTGGCTTGCCTTTCTGTAGGATTTTGTCTGAAACACAGAAAGAGGGATCCTGGTAACTGGACAAACCTGGCTCCCCTTAATCACCCGCCTAGGTCTGCATCCGGAGTTTCTATTCCAGATTCAACGTTGCAGTAGACTAGACTGTTTCATAGACAGAAAGTTGCCATCACTATATTAAAATCACCAAGAATTGCTCAAATCTGGAGTGTCTTTTTATAAGTGTATTGCATTTATGTATGATTTAAATCTAATAAAAACAAGAATGAAACATTCGTCCGGTGTTTCAAACCTCGTATGAGAAGCCATCAGTACGCAATTAAGTGTAACCCACCCTTCCCACGTCACAAACGCTGGACTCTCACATTCGATAATATACAAGGGTCGTTCCAAAGTAAAGCTTCTTACTTTTAACTCAATAAAGTAAAACTTTGACAACCTACGAAGACGGGAGTGGTACTATTAAAATGAGCGACCTTTTGTGCTCAATAACTCAGTTTTTTACACAATCACCATCATTTTCAATGCATTTTTGCCCTTTTTGATACATCAGTTGTAAAAGTCTGTACGCACTTTGTCACTCACATCTCTGTCGACACTCTGAAATCAACGAACCCATCTCTGAACTGTGCTAACATCAGCTGCATCGGCTTCGTAAACGTTCAAAAGGTGCCGGCGACGTCATATTACGTGACTACTGAAATCGAAACAGAACCCCAAAATAGAATTTGGTATTGCTGTATAATAACATAAATTTACATACATACTAATAGAATAGAAACGTATGGAATGCTTCTGACTACTTTTGGACAATATTGCATTAATCGAGTATCAGTTCTTGAGTGGCATAAAAGATTCAAGGGAGGCAAGGAGTCTATGAGGAATGATGACAGGTGTAGAAGGAGTAAGGAAGTCAGATTGGCCAAAAGAAAGAATTTCATGGATAAGAACAGTCGTGTGTCTATAGATGCAATAATTGCACATTTTGATGTCAGTGTGGGAACTTTATACACAAAATTATTATTATTTTTTTATTTACATAGACATCACCACTTATCAAGGCCCAGAGACCACTCTAGGATAAGGGTTAAGAGTGTACAGTAGTCAATTGGACAATAATAGTAATCGTTAGTAATGGAAATTCGGTAAATTTGTTAACTTAAGTGGGACGGCTCATCAAAAACTTGTTTACGTTGGACTTGAAGAGAATCAGATAACTTGAAAATACGGAAGGTTTGCACGAAGTTTGCCCCAACGGTGTTCACAGAAAGAAAGACGTTCTCATGATCAAGATGGCCATCAAGACAGTTCCTCACTCTTTAGAGTCCAAACCTTGCTCCCTATGACTTTTGGTTATTCCCTAAACCCAAGGAAAACCTTAGAGGCTGCCGTTAATAGACGATTGAGAAGATAAACGAAACTGTGACAAGGGTCATTGATGCGTTCACAGAAGCGGACTTCCATGGGGGTTTCATGGGGTTGTTGAAACGGTACAAGAGCATTGCAGTCGGAGGAGATTACTTCGAAGGGGACTAGAGTTTCATGTGTGTACTATCAATAGAATTCCTTATACGAAAAACGTCTAGAAACTTATTGAAGGCACCTCGTATCATAAAAAATATTCAACTCTAACACGGCGGCATTATCCAGTAATGCGTGATTACGTTTCATTCATTAATCATTGACGTTATGTCCGGATGTAGGTGGAGAATACGTCGCGGTTACCTTTGCGTAGAAATGGCTATGGGACATTTACGGTATACTTGATTATCAGATAGGAATGTGAATGACGATCATAGTGAATAACTTGGACAATCCTTACTGAACATGTCACCGCCTCAAATGCACCCGAACTGTCTAATCTCTTTTTGCATATAATTTGTGATTTCTTCGTTTGTCATTCACTTTGATATTCTCATATCTCTATTAGTGTGAAAGTCTTTCGATCCTTGTGGGCGGTTGATCGGTGTTTTAATGAAACATAGGGGTGAGGTATGGAAGAGGCGAGCTATTGTATCAAAATGCCGACCATACCACTGAAATGGTATGAGTAGCAAGAGTCTCGGTATAATTAAAGTGCACTAGTCCGTTTCCTCTCCTACACATTCAACCAATAATTCTCTTTCTTTCTTTCTTTTTTGTCTCCCTTCCTCTCACTGTTATACATTCTTTATAATATTTCTTTTCTCTTTCTAAGTTTTCACTTTTCTATTAACATTAAGTTGCTTTACCGTCTCTCGTTTCAAATGCAATCGTTTCCCCCTCCATTGTCTTTCTCTCCCTTTTTCTTCGTTGAAACTTAGCTACCTTTCCTCCTAATAATACCTTTTATCGTCAAATCTCCATACGTTTTCCTCTTTTTCTTAACTATTTCTTTTATCACCTAATCTATATCCATATAAAGCGCATTTTCTTTGCCCCTCTCTATCGCTCTCACACGCTCCTTCCCCTCTCTCTGAATGTACACCCTGTCTATTCCTATCCCACTCACTATACTCATCTGAATGAAACCCCTTCCCTTTCTTTCTATCTTTTCTGTCTTTCTGAATGTAACCCTTTCTCGTTCTGCCCTACTCTCTCTATCTATTTGAATATAAGCTCCCGCTCTTTATGTCCTACTTATTCTCTCCCCCTCCCCCTCTCCCTCTTTCTGAATGCAAACAACCCCTAGTTTTCTCTCCTATTCTTTCTCTGTCTGCATGTAAACATCGCCTAGCTATCTTTCCTTCTCTCACTGCTTCTCTGAATAATATACACGCCTTCTTCTTTTTTGTCATACTCTCTTTGTCGTGAATGTAAACCCCGCCTCTATTTTTCCTTCTCTCTCTGGATCTCTGAATGTAAAGACTCCCTCTCTTTCTATTCTCCCTCTATCTCTATTTAAATGTGGCAATTCCTTTCTATCATTCATTCTCCCTGTAAACACCTGCTCTCTATCTTTCATCCCATCTTAGACTCTCTGAACATAAGCCCCCTCCTTCTTTATTTCGTTCTCTCTTTTTTCTCTCTTTCTCTCTCTCTCGTCCCCTCTCTCTCTCTCTCTCTCTCTCTCTCTCTCTTCGAATATGAATATCCCTAGTTTTTTTTATGTTATATCTGTGTTTATTTGAAACATCCTTTCTCTCTTCTTTTTCAAAACTGATCCTTTCCTCGTTTCACCGCATTGCTATACTTCCTTCTTTCTTTTGCGTTTAAACATTTCTATATCTCTTTCTCCCCCTTCACACTTCTCCTTATCGCGTTATCATTGTTGTCCCCCTTTTTTATATTGTTCTATTTTTATAATCTTTCTAAATCGACCTTATTCTTTATCATTAAAATATACCCCCTTCTATCTTTTTGTGTCATCTTGTTTTATTTGAAACATAATCTCTTTCTGTCCTATCTTCTTAATCTTACTCTTTTTTAATCACCAAATATTTATACTTTTTCTATCTCCCCTCTTTTCTTATTTCTTCAATAATTTTCCAGACTTTTTTATACAGGCATTTGAAATTGTCGTAAACCCTTGAAAATTCAGTATGTTATTGCTATATATCTTATAAGATGACTGACCAATTTTTATGATTTTAGGTTCAAATGAACAGCTGCAGCAGGAATTTGAATACACCCCATTAGAGCCTAAGTGTCACTGCTCTGTGAATTTCAAAAATGCAATCTGGACGTGAAGACATTTTAGAAGAACCGTATGCAATAAAATTCTGTTTTAAATCTGGAAAAAATGCCACAGAAACGTATGGAATGCTTCTGACTGCTGGACCATCTTCTATGAATCAAGCATTAGTTTTTGAGTGGCATAAGAGATTCAAGGAAAGCAGAGAGTCTGGGAGGTGTGGAAGGAATAAGGGTGTCAGGACACCAGAGTTGATTGGCCAAATAAAGAATTTTATGGATAAGGACAGTCATGTGGTTATAGAGACAATAAGGGCACAGTTTGATATCAGTGTGGAAACTGTACATACGATTATTTGCGACGAACTGAAGATGCGGAAGATTTGCACAAAGTTTGTCCCAAGGCTGCTCAGAGAAGTTCACAGATTAAGATGGGTATCAAGACAGTTCCTCACTCTCCATATATTCCAGACCTTGTTCTCTGTGACTTTTGGTTATTGCCTAAGCTCAAGAAAAACCTTGGAGGATGCAGTTATAAGACAATTGAAGAAATCAAAGAGGCTGTGACAAGGTTCGTTGACACGCCTTCAATAACAGACCGACATGGAGCATTCCAGGAGTTATTGGACCGGTAAAACAAGTGCATTGCAACTGGAGGAGATTACTTCGAAGGGGACTGGAGCTTCATGTGTGTACTATCAATAAAATCTCTCATACGAATAAAAGCCAGGAAACTTATTTGAGATTCCTCGTATTTTTTATTCTTTATCTTTTATTCATTATCTCTCCCCCTCTCTCTCAAACGGTTATCTCATTACATTTTCATACTATTAATTAACCTTATTTCGCTTGCATAGGAGGGAGTAATAAGTGACTAGAAAAAGTAAGGTAATTCCTGGGAGGATATCATTGCTATCCTAGCTTGTAGCTCAAAGAATGTTGGTAATAGAAAAAAAAAATGGAAATGGCACTAACCCGATGCGGGTTTAACCGACTTTCTCCAAAGGAGGAAGTTTCATGAGAGTATGAAATTCACAAATGGTCCCTAATAGCATGTTTACCACCGTTAGGGAAGATTACGACGTTAGGTTTTTGCAACTCTTGCAGGGACGTGCCGATGTCTTCCTACATACAGCGCCTGGAGTTCCTAAATTGGTCACCCACCTGGTACTGACCAGGCTCAATGTTGCTTAACTTTTTATTTCGGGATGTATATGTCCTCTGTAATATAAAGAATAGTTGTGTGTGCGTTTGTACGGAAAATGATAAAACGAATCCCTAAATAGTTGTTATAACGTCTAAAATTTAGGAAAAATTATTGGCGCATGTTTCGTCAAAGAGAGGCAGTTTTTCAGACAGATTATGTACTAATTAAGGAGTGGGGTAACTCTCATTTTTTAACGAAGAAGTTAAATCTTCTAAGAGTTGTCTATAACAAAAGGAGGAATGGGTTGGGTTAAGAAGAAAGAGGTGGTAGTGAGGGGGAGGAGAAACCGGGGAGAGGAAATAAGAGAAAGAGAAGAGATAGAAATTTTAATAGAAGTATCTGACACTTTTGCCACAGGTAACGTCGTGTATCCATGCTTTTCAAATATATCTATATATCTATAAAAGTGTGTGTGTGTGTATGTGTGTGTGTGTGTCTGTGTGTGTGTATCTGTGTGCATTTCCCTACGCAATAACTCTGTCAATTTTAAGTCTACAGACTCGAAATTTGAGATACAGGGTATTGAGATGTGTGAAAATCTTTGTAATCGGTTTTCGGCCAGAAATTTGGCTGTTAAAGGGGTCAAAGTTCAACGATTTCACCTTTGAAAACTCTACCAAAGTTCTCCGTCAATTTTGGGTCTAAACACTTGAAATTTTAGATATAAGTTCCTTGGACAGGGATCTAACTTAATAACTTTGAGTCAAAAACAATAAATGTTAAGGGGTCATAATAGGTGTCAAAGTTAAAAAAATTAACCTTTTTTTTTTGCTCAACATACACCTCCAAACACCCGAGCAACGCCGGGCTGAAATGCTAGTATATCTATAAAAATGAAAGTGTGTGTGTGTGTGTGTGTGTGTGTGTGTGTGTGTACATTTCCGTACACAATAACTCTTTCAATTTTCAGTTTACAGACTTTAGATTTGACATAAGAGGTATTGAGATTTGGAAAAATCTTTTTAATCGGTTTTCGGCCAGAAATTTGTCAGGGGGTCAAAGTTCAACGATTTGACTTTTGAGAACTCTACCAAACTCCTTCGCCAATTTTGGGGTCTAAACACTTGAAATTTTAGATATAGATTCCTTGGACTAATTTAATAACTTTATTTTAGCCCAGAACAATAAATGTTAAGGGGTCATAATGAGGGTCAAAGTTAAAATAAAAACTTATCCGCTTTGGTCTCTACCAAATTACTCAGACAATTTCTGGTCTAAACATTTGAAATTTTACATAAAGGGTATTCATAGATAGGGCAAGCTTTTTAATCGGTATGGGTCGAAAATTTGAGCTACCAATATATAAATGTATATATGTATGTTTGCATGTCTGCCTAAAACTTTCGACAGAGGCGACGGATTTTCGCAAGATCAGTATCGTTTTGAAGCTTGACCCTTCAGACGACAAATACCGAAAAATTGGCTAAAAACATTAATTTCTTCACCCTCAACTGAGCACTTTTCTACAAGGAGGGGTCGATTTTTTCACCGATATTTTCGAAAGTCTAGACTTAATTTAAACCTACGCCACTTCCAGTTTGCCGGTGGTCGTAACAACAAAGACGTCACGTTTTTCCCCCGTTCTTTTCCTCTTTCGCGGTACGGATTCGAGCCTGCCTTTTTACTACCACTTTTTCTTTCTTTTTTTTTTTTTGCTCAACACATACCTCCAAACACCCGGGCAACGCCGGGCACCCATGCTAGTATAAACTAAAACTTATGCCAAATATTGTCTCGATAGTTTTATGAGAAGTATAAAGCTACGCGATGTGGGTCTATTTTTTTGTCTCCTTCTAATTTCTGTTTCTTAAGTTACAGCGGGGCCAGCAATAATGTACTTTTGTCTCCACTTGGTACGGTCACAGATTTGGTCCGGATGAAGTCCGATTTTACGAAATCGTTGTGTAAGTCGTTTGTCCATCTTTTGATCGGCTTTCCTCTGGGGCGCTTTTTCTAGAATCCTCTTCTCTCTACTAATTTTTTTGCCAGTATAGGATTTTTTTAAAGCTAATCTAACATTCTTAATACGCACTTTTCAGCTCTCCTATCCCCCTCCCTCTCTCTCTCTCTCTCTCTCTCTCTCTCTCTTCTTTTCGACGTCTGTTTTTATCGTTCTCCGCATATCTAACCCGCTTTCACTAATCCCTCTCACTATCTCTCATATTCCATTACGAAGCTTTTCATTATTCAGTCGCTATCCTGTACTCTTTCTTTTTCTACATTTTTGGGTAACATGCTCTCATTCCGCCAGTCATGACTAGTCGTAAGTTATGCGCAACTTCTAAAAGAATTTCGAACATAACCTTCTATTTAATCCTTGTGAACCTGTCGCGTAACGAATAAAGTAGTAAGTAAATGATACTCTTCTGAAGGTTGAAGGTTCAATCCTCATTGCAGGCGATACTCAGTATGCAATCGAGAATTACTTAGAACTTTTACCTTGCCATGTCTGACGGAACTAGAACATACTACTTTCCCCATGTATTAAGTAAAGGATTCCGTTCGAAATTCCGGGCAGATTTCCGAGTTTAACAAGATACACCTAAATAAGGTAGGAACGTACATCGACCGAATCGTTGTGAAAATTAGAACAGTAGTCAGAATGATCTAAGTAATATGAACTTCCATTTTAATTGATTGAATTAGCTGTAAATTGCAATTAATCCATCAAACGACCAATTTCTTACTCACATTTTATCTATTCGGTGTTTGACTCCTACTTGTGTACGTCATCTATTACACTCGCTTCGACCACACTCCCTTTTTTGACAATCGAAGGTAATAAAGAAGTAATAAGGAAAGAATAAAGAGATACATATAAACAGAATGAAATATCACTACAAGCAGTAGTAATATTTAATCTGTAGTAAGAGCATAATAGAATGAAAGATAAAGATATATATATATATATATATAGAGAGAGAGAGAGATAGATAGATAGATAGATAGAGATAGAGAGAGCGAGAGAGAGAGAGAGAGAGCACAAAGAGTTTAATTTTGGATTTTGTTATTTTTTTATGCTTTTCATGTTTAATTAGCTTTGTAAGCTCATTGGTTTTCTAATTCAAACAGTTTAGCCTGAACTCAACGGGTGACTTAATCTCTTTCCTCGATTTTTCTTATGAACCCTCTCTCTCTCTCTCTCTCTCTCTCTCTCTCTCTCTCTCTCTCTCTCTCTCTCTCTCTTTGTCTACATACACACGCACACACACATATATAATTTTTTTTTTACTATAATAATTACACACACACACACACACTCACACACGCGAGTGTGTGTGTGTGCGTGCGCGCTCGCGTGTGTGCAGGATCGTTACAAGGAAAGCAAAATTTATTAAAAGGTAATTCATTTTTACAAAGAATAACTTTCGTTCGTTTTTGGCGAGTGGTGGCTGCTTAAAAACACTCTCGTCTCAAAGTTTCAACAACTTTATCAATATTATTGCGCATTGTAACAAATGAGAAAAAATTCGTCACACAGACATTTTGTCAATGACTGAGTTGGATTTCCACTCTTGAAAAGAATAATCGACGCTTGTACACTATCAGAACGAAATTTCATAAATCGTAATACCGAATTTCACATGAAAACAATGGTATCTACTATTCTTCGTATTTTAAGACGATTATATCCAGAAATTACGAAAATCGATGAGGTAGAACATTATTTATTAAAAAAAATAGAAAATAGAATTTGAAGAAAACTATCGTATTTGCTTATGTAAGACACAGGAGAGTTCAAAAGGTAGGCAATTTTCCATTTCGACTTATTCTGTAAAAACAAGATGGCCTCAATTTTTCACCTGCTAACACGATTAAAGTAATTCAGTAATATCCAGGTAATTTCGACTGCATAATTTGGAAATGAACAGCTAACATTGTAAATTATTAGAATTGACAAAAAACATCAGTAGAAACCATTATTTTTTTTTTACCTGAAAACTCCATTTATCGACTACAAAATTTCGTTCTGATAGTGTAGAAATGCCGAATAATCATCTGCCTTGTTGTTTTCTGATGTCTCCTTTCAAAATGTGGGTATTTTCTTATTAACTCTTTCCCGTCCAAACAGTTCTCTCTCTCTCTCTCTCTTTCTCCCTCTCTCTCTCTCTCCCTTTGCTTATTATGGCTCTAGGAATAATCTCTAAGTGTTGCAACACTCATCGACAGCAAAGACCTTGGCGATGTCTGATGATCACTCATTAAACACTTGGGATTGATTGCTCGCTTGATTATATACTTTAGAAACAGAAATGTCTCGTTTAGATTAAAGAAACCAACATCTTAAGATATTTTCTTTCTGACCCTCAAATTCCATTCATTGTCTGACATTGAATTGAACATGACAATCGGTTTTACATTTGTTTTTAAACGAACATCAGCACAAAGAAAGATATAACGTAAGAAGAACATTCAATGTTTAAATATTGTAATTTTGCATATCCATCTTAGCAGCAGTCAAACAACGTCGAAAGGCGGTCGAGTTTCAATCTCGGCTTCAGGTAGTTGATAGTCTAGCCGCACTGAAAAACTGTGATACAACGAAAAGGTTCTGTATATGAATGACTATATATATATATATATATATATATATATATATATATATATATATATATATATATATATATATATATATATAGGTCTTCCAGAATGATAACTCATGAATTAAACGAGGTTATTAAGAGTGCTCAATAAAAGAAGCGCAAGGTATTTTATTAATATGAATAAACTTACAATATCGCGACACTGGACATCCTAATGTTTCGGACAGATGGTCGGTTAAAACCGCAAGTCCTCATCAGGAGACTTAAAAGAAAGTTTGCTTTCCACAGAAGAAATCAGTCCTCAGATTGGCCTTGTGCTTTTTACTGAGTGGAGGAATATCTGTTGTAAATACGCTACATGTCTTTTTCAAAAACTGTTATTTGCCCCATACAAGGTGTTTTTTTTTGCATGGGTGTCACCACTTATCAAGGCCCAGAGGCCACTCGAGGATAAGGGTTAATGGGTATACATTAGTCATTGTGATTTTAGCATAGTAAACAGTGGGAATTTTGTAACTTGGATTACTTAGGGGGACGATTCAATTAGAACTTGTTCACATTGGACTTTTTCTTTTTTCTTTTTTTTTCATAGGCATCAACACATTATCAAGGCCAAGAGGCCACTCAAGGATAAGGGTTAAAGAGTGTACAGTAGAAATTGGGCAATATAATAATCATTAGTAATGAAAATTTGGTAAATTTGATAACTTATATGGAACGGCTCATCAAGAACTTATTTACGTTAGACTTGAAGACAACCATATTGTAGTCAGCCGGAAAGCAGGAAAACGGAAGACAATTCCACAAGCGTGCAGTTCTAAGAAAAAAGCTTTGTTCATGGAATCTACGTTTAGGTTTAGGCACAGATAAAGAGTGGGGGGAATTATTGATAGTGTTTACAGCTAGACGAGTGTTTCTTGTGAAAGTTTGGCGAGGGGGGACCATAGATTGAAGCTCAGTCGAACACTTTCCATGAAAATAACGATACATCAGAGACAAACTCGCAGCATCTCTTCTGTGAGATAGAGGTTGCAAGGAAGAGAAAAGGGCATCTCCTACGAGGCTACGAAGTCTATTTTGAACTCTATCAAGGCAGGACAAGTCCTTTCCAGCAGCTCCTGCCCAGATGTGGCAACAGTATTCCATCCTTGGACGTACCTGGCTCTTATATAGATAGAGAATAGCATCAGCAGTGAGATATCTACCGGATCGATAGAAAGATCCCACCATTTTTCCAGCGGCCTTGGCAACAGATTTGATGTACGTGTTCCATTTAAGATCAGGAGTAATGGTCAAGCCCAGAAGCTTGTCAAAACTTTAGGCCTCCCGAAGACGAGAGCCATTTATTTCAATTAATGCCAGATGGGGATCAGAGCATTGATGGTGTAAAGATAAAAGCTTGGTTTTAGATGCATTAAAAGTAACCAGCCACTCCTTACCCCATTGTACTACATGCTCAAGATCAGAGGAGAGAGAATTGGAGAGAACTTGGTCGTTTACTGTCTTAGATGTGCTACCATAAATGGTAGTGTCGTCAGCATAGATGTCTACAAATGATGTAAGGATGTGATTTGGAAGATCATTAATGTAGATCAGGAAAAGAGTTGGGCCCAGGATGGACCCCTGAGGGACACCGGCATTAATACTGTGGGCTTCTGATTTTTGCCCCTCAACTACTACTCTTATGAACCTATCAGAAAGAAATGATTTAATAATTGAGAAGACATTTCCAGCTATACCATAGCTAGAGATCTTATGAAGTAAACCTTTATGCCATACCCTATGAAAGGCCTTAGATATGTCAAGAGCAATTGCCCTAGAAAGGTTGCCTCCGTCGAGAGATTTGCTAATCCTATGAGATATAACTGTAAGCACATCTGCTGTAGATCTAGCAGAACAGAAACCATATTGAGTGTCACTAAGAAGGTTATTTTTGTTGAGATGGTTGATTACTTCTGTATTTAACACAGATTCTAGCAACTTAACCATGACGCACAGAAGACTTATTGGCCTGTACTGAGAGGGGGATGAGCGATCACCTGAATTCTTAAATTAAGTATTACAACTGAGCCGTAAGGGGCTACTGTTATTAGGAGCCAGATTTACAGAGGAAATACTAAGTAGAGAGTTGTGTAGCAAGATGCTGTTTTAACATTACAGATAGATTTATGTAATTAAAGAAACAGAGAAGAGGGAGTGATTTCTAAGGGCTACAGGTCCGAGGAAAGCAGCTATTAGAGTAGAAATTTTATTAGCTTAAATGATGTTATTAATCAATTGTGAATTGTCAAACTTGGCAATCCAGAAAGAATAATGTTATTAAAAGAAAACTTTTTAACAAATTAAATATCTACAACATTTATAGTTAAATTTACTTCAAAACAAAACAACGATTATTTTCTTCTTTTTATTACAGAAATACTAATATGTATCATAGCGCGACACCAATGAGAAAGTTTATAACAGAGCTCCGTATATTTCTTAAGGGAGGGGGGCGAAACCAGATAGACTGCAACTCTATTTGTGACACAATAATAAAGAGCACTTTTGAAGTAACTATTGAGCTCATCACATTTAAAAGCCTCATACCCTTATTTCATTGTCCTCGGAGGAGACAAGTAAAATCAAGTTAGTGCTGTTTTCATCTCGAAAGCTCAGCGCACATTAGCCTGGCTCAGATTGACAGATGTTTATAAAATTTCAGCCGTGTCAAAGCAATCGGGTACACAGGTGCAAAATGTCAAGCCTGCTTGGCCGACATAAGAATTTGAAAAACAAAATAAAAACAGTCTCTATCTATCTATCTATCTATCTATCTATCTATCTATCTATCTATCTATCCCCATTTTTCTCCTTCTATCTATATCTATATTTTTTTGACGAGGGAAGAATTGTAATTCAGTTGAACTTTGGATGTTGTTTAGGGCGGGTCCGCTCATCCAACTCTTAGGTTCTTAAGATGCTTCTTTAAATGTTAAAAAAAAAAAAAAAAAAAACTATTTCTATAAGAAAATGTGGCTGTCGCTAATTTTATACAAGCGTCTAATTCCAGCACAGCAAACCTGCTAGTAATGATGACGACAGAGAACTCACAGAGAAGACCCGCCAGCGGACGTAGACGACAACATATCAACCCCTTGATATAAACGATATCAGCTATGAATTATTGCTTATTTTTCCATGGAGCTGGTTGCCGTGGCAGGACGTAATAACCCTTTCAGAAATTTCCTCCCGACACAAACAACTACATCACGCCCTCTTCCTCGCAAATGTTCTTGTTATATAATCATTTATCCGTTGCGCTTACTTTTTATATTGTTTTTTTTTTTTACTTGCCTCCCCACGAGAGCAGAGTTAGGCACAAAGTCGGTTTTTAGGTGGGAGGTAACCAGCTCCCCCAAAAAGGCGCACTCTGGTTATTAACAAAAATAAAAAAAATGTATCAGTCATGAAGGATTTCTTCTCCATTAACCGAGACCAAAATATGTAGTGCAGCATAAGAACAGATACTACACTTTGATCTTACCCCTCTAATATTTTAACAGATTTTAAGCAACTAGTTGTTTTAGTTGTTGTTGTTGCTAATTCACGCGAGTCACAAAAGAAAACATGTACAATCATTATGATTTTGGTTTTAATAATTTTTTTCTTTGTTTATTAACATTATTCAGCTGTTAGGTAGTTTTAGTAAATGGATTTTGCTCTAATTATTGTTTCAATAGTTTTCTGGAAGGTGAAGGTTCTCTAGTGGTTAACAACACGGACTGGGTGTCCCATGTTCGAATCCAGTTCGTTGCACAAAAAGCATTTTTACTTAGGATGTTGGAACCCCTTTCGTAGTCCCTCCCGTAAGTAACCGATGTCTTTCTAGAAATAATTCTGACTAGAAAACATATCGCGGAAACCAGTGCCAACAATAGAATCTGCGGATCCGTATGATATGATGATGATGATAGTTTTCTTTGTGTCTTGCTTATTGTGAATTTTCTTCTTTGGCTACGTCTCTATCTGTTTATTTATCTGTATAGTTTGACCAACTGAGTTGGGTTAAAAAATAAACATTTGTATTGTGAAAAATTCTATCAAAAAAAAAAAAAAACGCCAGGGAAAATATTGTCACCGAGTCACTGCGCTTGCTATCTGACGATACTTAAAGAAACAAGTGCGAGAGTAAAGCAAGATAGACATATACTAGCAAGAAAAATAAGTCACGCAAAATATTTTTTATATGTCCTGAGTTTTATTTGTGTGAAAAAAAATGCAGAAGATGATACTTTAATAAATGCTATGAGAATTCACAACCGAAGAAAAACAAGTAATCATTGATTTTCCATGTTATACAACGTGGCATTCTTAGCGGAGTTAAGAGCTCCGTGACATATAATTTTAACGTGATGCATGATTATGCATCACGTTCCTTCTTAAGATTATGTGTCAGATACTTTACAGAATTTCGTATACAAACCCTCTCATACAAAAGATGAGGCAATACGTTAAAATTGTATAAGATGGTCTCAGATTATAATTGAAAACAATATATTCTAATTCGGATTAGTCGATTCCATATTCCTAGATGTTATCTGTTGAGCTAATTATGCATCCCTTGAAGGGGTAAAATAATAGTATCAAACCTGGGTAGGAAATCTAAATCAGGCTAAATCAGGAGAAAAGAAACTTCGAATAATGCTTTTCTGAGGTTGTCATATAGCAGTCATGAATAACGTCTACTTTTCTATCGCGGATAAATGTCCCTACCAGGCGATTTGGTTACACACCAATCAGCTTGAAAGACGCATGAATTTCATCTGTCTCCTAAATAACTACTTCAGTTTCTTTGGAAATCACAATCATAATCAAATAGAGAGAGAGAGAGAGAGAGAGAGAGAGAGAGAGAGAGAGAGAGAGAGAGAGAGAGAGACCTTGAAGCAACGAGAAAATATATCTATTATCTCCCTTTCTTCTGTCCCTATCCACGGGACGCTCCAGCATTGACGAACTTCTTCTGAAGATAACTGCTGTTGTTGAATTGAGTGTATAATTATCTTACGAAGCATATCACATAAGCGTTTCGATGCGTTTTTATAACCAAGGACGATGGAAGAAAAGTGAAAAAGAAAACTTGGCAAGAAACACTCCTCCGTGACCAATTACTTGAGAAAGTATTCAATAAAAATCACGTTAAGCTACTCGAACAGAATTGGACCATGTCGATCACCAAGGCAGGCCTCTTTTTGCAATGAAGCATGCATTTTGGCATGTTAAACTATCTTACAGTTGCTGCGAAAACTTACAAATGATAAGCATATAATAATGAAATACTAAATAGCATTATTATGCGTTTACCAAGTCACAATATTTACCAAGAAATTATCAATAACAACAAGTACTACGTTGGTATGATCTTTTTCGATTTTAGAGCCAGATATTACGACCATAAAATCAAATTCAATAACAAAGAACCCCTAATATAAATAGCAATAACAACCCATTAATTTGCGAACGAATTGTAATAAATCTGATTGGTTGGATAACTTTACTAAGCATCACGTATATATAGGAAAAGACTCAGTAACACGAGTTCCATGCATTTTAGCCTGACCATTCTTTACGGAAATAAATCGTGGAAGCCTCTGTTTGGCCTAATTGTCATAAATATATTTTTATAATCTTTACTTATATATAAATGGCACTTTGTCTGTGTGTGTGTGTGAGTTTGTTCCGAATGTACTCGGAAACGGCTGGGCCGTTCTTTTTTCAATTTTACACAAATATGCTTTATGTGTCTAGCGGTGTTCTTAGATAGGTTTTGTATTGGAATGTCCCCAATAAGTATCAAAAATACATTATCGTAAAAAATCCGAACAAAGTAGAAACATTCCGATTTTACCCAAAGTTAACATTCTCATACAGCCTAACATCACAAATGCATTTCAGAAGTTTTATCACCGCAAAAGTAGTATGGATCGACCTATAAAATCAACAGTAGGTTATTTGATTAGACAAGATGCATTCAAAGTGAATGTTTCTGCTTAGAGCACATTTAAACCATGATACTTAGCTTTTGCATTTTAAATTTTAATTCAAGCCATTATATAAATGTTCTCTACAGTGCAATGTAGGCAACCTATCACTGGCCAATGTTTTGTATCTCTTTTTCTAAAATCCTCACCACTGCCTCGTGCTTTATCTTGCCCGTTACATGCAAACACTACTACTACTACTACTACTACTACTACTACTACTACTACTACTAGGGGCTTTACTTAGTAGGTAAATTCTCAGTGTTTATTAGAGTTTAAATTACACAGTAGATACATTTTACTTTTCGTTTCAGTAAATATATATTAAATTCCAAAGCCACATAGCATACAATGAATTGCTATTATGTAACAATATTAAAAGATTAAACTTGATTTAAAAGGATACAAAGACAGAAAAAAAATTAGAGAGAAACAGAGAGAGAACATACAAGAAAGGTGACAAAAACAGGGTGATTGATGGATGCAAAAGCAATAAAATAGCACGTGCTTGTATGTACCTGATAAAACTACAGGGGGGGGCGATGAAATTGTCGCCATAGAAAATACAACATGATTCCATTTCTTTTGCATGAAAACCGGGTTTCTTTTTCTTGTTGCAGATCATCTACTAGTTGGCCAGTTGTGTACAAATCTCAGGAGCGATAAGGGCCGTCTACCGTGTCTGAAAATGACACAATCTCCAACGAGCGAGATCAGAGATGCGTCGCTGTACAACTCATGCTCTCTACCGATTCAAGTTATGACATCAGAGCCATTGATAACACCATCAAAATATATATCCGGATTGCCACTAATAACGGGCATGTCCAGGATAATGAAAACAAAGTTTCCGGCCACGGTTATGGTCTTTGATGTGGTTTCAAGTGAGGGCCACATTATGCCACTTCACATCTTCAAAGTCGGCATAAAAGTCAACACCAATATGTACCTGGCTGTGCTGAAAAGGTGTAGTGATCCATTGGTGCAATCAGGTATTCGTTGGCAGACCTTGGGTGTGGCAACAGGACACGGTGCCGGCCTACAAAGAAACCCAGGTTTGGCTTCGGAAGGAGTGCTACGGCTTTGTATCTTTCTCTCACTGTCCCCTCCTCTCCCTGAACCTGCTGAACTATTTCGGTTGATTATACGTCGAGAACATCACCAACATGACCTCCCACAACACAAAAGCCAGTCTGATCGCCGCCATCCGCCAAGCATTCGCCGAGCTCCCGCTTGTGCTTGTGGAAAAAGAATGCTCTCAGTTCCTGACCCGTATTGAGGCGGCGATTGAGGCTTAAGACGGCTACATTGAATAGATGTCAGCTCTACTACATAATCAAGTTACCGGAATGGATATTTTCAATAAAAGTTTTAAAATAAAGCTGTAGTGTTTTTTTTTATTTAGGGTAACAACTTTATCGTTTTATCCTGTAGTTATGCTAATGCACACACACGCATGCATATATATGTATATATATTAATTGAACAAGTTCATGTGTACTGATAAAATGACGTTAAAAGTAATATCTTTTTTAAAATCTAAGGTAGAGACTCTTAAATATACCTTATATAAAAATTTTAAATGAGTTATATGTAACTAGCCTGGATGCCCGGTGTTTCCTAGGTTTTTGGTGGTGTGTGTTGAGCAAAATAAAATGTGGTAGTAGACAGGCAGACTCGAACCCGTACCGAGAAAGAGGAAAAGAACGTGAAAAAAAACATGACGTCTATGCTGTTGCTCTTATCGCCAAACCGGAAGTGACGAATGTTTAAATTAAGGCTAATCAATCGAAAAGAGGGGATGACTTTTGAAAATATCTGCGAAAAAAGCGAATCCTCCCTGTAGAAAAGTGCTCAAGTGAGGGTGAATAAATTAACATTTTTGGCCAATTTTTCTATATTTGTCGTCCGAAGGGTCGCGCTTCAAAATGATACTAGTCTTGTAAAAATCCGTCGCATCTGTCGAACGTTTTAGGCAGACATATAAACCTACATTTAAACAGACAGGTGAGATTTATATTATAGACTAGCCTGGGTGCCCAGCATTGCCAGGGTGTTTGTAGGTGTGTACTGAGCAAAAAAAAAAAATAAAAAGAAAGAAAGGAAAGAAAAAGTTGTCGTAGGCAGACAGGCCTGGTCCCGTGCTGCAAATGCAGAAAAAAAAGTGGGTGTGTGAAATAGTTTATGTTGAACAAAAAAAAAAGTGGTAGTAGGCAGGCAATATTGCAAAGGACGAAAAGAACATGACCCCCCCCACACCAAAAAAAAAAAAAGTGACGTCTTTATTGGTGCGCCATCGCCAAACCGAAATTGACGAATGTTTAAATTAAAGCTAGTCAATTGAAAAGAGAGGATGAATTTCGAAAATATCGTCGAAAAAAAGCGATCCCTCCCTGTAGGAAGTGCCCAGTTAAGGGTGAATGAATTAAAGTCTTGGCCATTTATTCGATATTTGTCGTCCGAAGAGTTTAGCTTAAAAATGATACCAATCTCATGAAAATCCGTCGCATCGGTCGAAAGTTTTTGCGAGATATACATACATACATACATACATGCATACATACATACATACATACATGCATACATACATACATACATACATACATACATACATACATATAAACAAACAGGCGAGATTTATATTATAGACTAGCCTTGGTGTCCGGCGTTGCCCGGGTGTTTGTAGGTGTGTTTTTTCGATGCTTGTTCATTTCCTCAGAGGAATAATATTAGCAAATATTTTTATTGGTTTGCACTATATTAGCTAAAAGCAATAAACATAGAAAATTAAAGTTATTAAAGTTTTTTTTTTTTAAACATTTAAGATATATGAAATAAGTGAAATGGACATTGATCGGAAAAAGGATATTATAATTTAAATCCAGAATGAATGCTAAATTATTAAATGGAAAATCCTGGTAGTAAGGAGGTAAAGAAATCCAACGTATCTTGTAATCCTTCCAAGGTACTAGGTAACAGTCGAATTTAGGAAAACTCGTCCCCGGAAAACTCGTCTCCGGAAAACTCGTCTCCGGAAAACTAAAAAAAAAAGCAAGGTCTCCTCGTCAGCAAATTTTGAAGGGTTTTTATAAAATTTAAAAGACACCATAAATAAACCTAGCATTAAAACCCTTCAAAATTTGCTGACGAGGAGACCTTGCTTATTAAAAAACTATATGTAATTATTGTACGTAACTTGATGTCTACCACAATAAAAAGCATTGTATTCCGAAACTATCGTACAGATAATTGATTTTGTTGTTGTTTCTTCTTATGAAACGGATTTTTAATTTAATTATAATTTGATTTTAAAATTTTAAATTATCAATCACATTACTTTATATATATATATATATATATATATATATATATATATATATATATATATATATATATATATATATATATATACTGAATTTCTTTCTAGTACACCGACAAAAAGCTTAAACAGATATATAACTAAAAATAAAAAGGTTATGTAAATGTTTTTAAAAAGACACGTAATCACGTGAGCAAGATTTTTCCTTCTTTTGACACGATAACAAGTAACGTTCTTATTTTTTATTATTTATCCATTTATCTATTTGCGAAAGTGTGCCACGTGCAAGTGGAGAAGGAAAAAACAGAGTTATGCAAAATTTGTGTCAAGAATTGTCTAAAGTTCCGACTTCTTTTTTTTTTTGGCTATCAGTTTAAAAGAATGTGAATTTATGAGGTGAATTTATTCGACACAATATGATTCAACTAAAAAAAAATAAATGAAAGCTAACGTGAATTAAGATTAAAGTTAAGGTGTTATTGTGGACCCTCACGTCTTTTAAAAAACCTTGTTAAACTCTGTGACATATTTACATTCTATGGAGGTCAGGCGCGAACGAACGCCCAATAATTTTATTATACCATATTTCTTCAAACTGAAACATAATTATCAAAGTATACTTACGCAAATAGATATGAAAAGTCTTTGTTAAAGTTTATGCTATATTTCCATGGAGTACAGGCGCGAACGCAGACCCCACAATTGTATACCATCCCTATTTAAGTTAAAACATACTTATCAAAGTATTCTTATGTACGTCTATATAAAAAAACCCTTGTAAACGTTTTTTTTTAAATTTTTTTTCCATACTTTTGGGTCAGGCGCGAACGCAGACCCCACAATTTTTATGAACCACCGATTTTCCAGATCAAACATACCCATTCCTGATCCTCGATACATCTTCTATCATTATATGTAATCAGTTTTTTAAAATAGCCAACCATATAGGAGCCTATTCGTGACCACACACACACACACACACACACACACACACACACACACGTTCAGCTTTATATTATATATATATACATATATGTGTGTGTGTGTGTGTTTTCTGATTTCTTATTATCAAGTGGGGTTAGTCCTTGTGTGTTTTCATATATTTTCTTTTAGTTTTTAGTGGGTAGATTAATCAGAGAGTTATTTCATATATATGCTCTTAGTTTTTAACGGCTAGGCTATTCATGAATTTAATAACTGAGAGGAAGTTTCCAGATATTTCGTAGCTAGAAATCTTGTGAAATAGATCTTTACGCCATACTCTATCAAAAGCCTTTGATATGTCAAGAGCAACTGCACTATAAACAAAGCTCTCTCCAGGATATTTACTAATCCTGTGTGATATTACAGTTAGCATATCAACTGTAAATCTAACAGAACAGAAACCATATTCCATTCATTGAGTACTTTATTTTTGCTGAGGCGGTTGACCACTTCTCTTTTTATCACACATTCCAACAACTTACTCATGACGCACAGGAGACCGATTCACAGAATGTTAAAATACAGAGCCGACTGATGAAGTTTTCCAAGGTGTTGGAAAGCATTTCTCCTTACTTAAGGCAACATTTAAACGCGTTTTTTAATTACTATTTAGCAGTGGTTGTTGGTAGTCCTAAAGGCGTCTTTAGTTTCAGAACATCTATTTTCATGAAAGCAATGAAAATAGTGGTTTCTGCGCACAGTAGCAACAGCACATTCTGGAGTGAACCACGGCTGGTTATTGGGATTTTCTAGTTTTTTTTCTTGAAGAGTATGAAGCGGCCTATAATGACAGTTTACAATCAGCCAGGTCTGATACTATAGAGGCCATGTTTTTTAAACATGGAACGCAGATGTATATCTGATATAAATGTTCGGAAGCTATCCCAGTTAGCCATAGAGTATCAGTATATAAAGATACATCTGAAGACTTATTACATTTTATTTTTATCTTAACTAAGACAACCGAGTGATCGGAAGATAAAAGTGGAGACAGAACGGAAGATGAGCACAGTTCTGGGCAAGTTGTAAAGAAAAATCTTGGAGACTCACATACTGTTCATCACACAGGTGAATTCGTGATCAATCTGTGTAGGAGAAATCATAAGAAAACCTCCCTTCACCATCTGTCTAGTTTAATGGGCTAGCTATTCAACATTGTTTTTTTTTACACAGTGATCACCACTCATCAAGGCCCGGAAGCCACTCAGGGATAAGGGTTATTGCAAGTACATTACGTTAGTGTGGAGATTTGATGAAGTGTTTACTTAAGGGGGCGGTTCATTAGGAATTTGTTAACGTTGGACTTGAACACATCCAAGTTGTAGTCCGGTGGGAAGCAGGCAGACGGAAAAGAGTTCCACAGGCGTACAATTGTGAACATTGAAGTCTGCACAGACGTTAATGTTAGCTGAGGGATGATCAGACAGGATGTGGTCGATTTTCTCCGAGATTCTGTCAATAATAGTAATGCAACCGCGATAGAGGGTAAGTATGAATGTGGTGCTGTGTCAAGTTAGAGTATACTTTGATCGCTAAGAAAACAGTCGGTTTAATGCCAGTTTCATACAGGAATAATGAGTCAGGTTTGGTCTCCTGTAATTGGATCAACTTCTAGAAGGTTGGACCTCATAGACTCCTGATGTTGGAAGAGACCTGATAGTGAGGATTTATGTTGGAAGTTGGAGTTCTGGATTTAATCTTGCATTGTTTTTTAAATATAGAGATATGTGGAAGAGGTCAACAGAGAGAGAGAGAGAGAGATAGAGAGAGAGAAAAGGAGAAAAAGAAACGGGAAATGACTGTTGCAGACAATGAAGGGGAAAAGTCTTAACATTTCCCACTAAATATGGCATCAAGAGGCCCCACCAAAAGCTACTGCATGGCCAGAATCTATTAACCAAGTGGCAATACAGAAGTCCCAGTACTGCTTGGAGTTTAAGCCAAGATTCGGGTCCGTGGCTATCAGACAGATAACGTCAGCGCAGCTAAAACATTTACCTCCGGCATCCTTATTAGTGACATAGCCACAAAGATAAGAATAGAAGGAGAAAAATAAAGAAGCGACTGCTTTGGAAAAATACTGCCGATCTAGTATACAGCTTTTTCTTCACCCTTTGTTAGAAACTTAAGTCAATGTAAACGATAACTGGGTGATAATATAAAAGAAGCAAGTACTGTACTTAATATGTTCAAATTGTCTTTTTACAGGAAAGAATTGCTGTATGTGGACACCAGGCTAGGGATTATTTTACCTATAATCCTGTCACTGGGATATTTTTATATATACCGTATGCAGTAATAACAGTGCGATATCACACACAGTGCCCGGAAAACTCGTCCTGGGAAAACTCGTTTCCGGAAAACCCGTACCCGGAAAACTCGTACCCGGAAAACTCGTACCCGGAAAACTCGTACCCGGAAAAATATCCCCCTTTTTGCTAGGTAGGAAAACTGGTCTCTTATTGAATCAATATCGATTGAAAACACATTTTATTACCGTTTTTGAATGAGATTGTTTTTAAAAGAGACTATGCACTCCCATAATATTTTTTAAAAATATTTTTAACTCTTTCTTAAAAAAATAAACTTGATCACGGAGTCAAGATACGAAAAACGAAACCAAATATTTATTTAAAAAATACTCTAGTTTTAACACTTTTTGTGTCATTACGAAACAAAAATAAAGAAAGAAAACACGTATTATCAAAGAAAGCAATTATTTTATTTAGAAGAATTAATTCAGTTTTAAAAATTCTTGTGTTATTACAAAACAACAAAAAAGAAAACACGGTCTTATGTAATTTTGGTACCGCGCTGAAATAATAACGTTATTATTACGAAAGCCAGGAGGGGAGGGTATCGTTTAAAAGTCATTTCGGGGGCACTTGTGCGTGCTTAAAAATATACAAATTTATTTTCTTTTGGAGGTGGGGGAGGCTCGTTTTAAAACTATATTACCTCAGTATTTTCTTTAATTTTCGGACATTTTTTGTTAAAAATTATTTACTAAGTAATGTCGAGTGAGACATTACTTGTTATTTCTTTTTAACTAAATAAACTCTTTAAAATAAGTTTAAATACCAAAAACTTACAAAGCTAGGTAGAAAACGAAAAATTAGAAAAAATAAATTTAATTTTTTTTACAACAATAAACATGTAAAAATATTTTAAAAAATAATATGGGATGTGCATTATTAGGTGTGTCAGAAATTTCATGAAAATAGTGAATAATTCCACCCCATCTTTCCAAGCTTATAACTCCTCGAAAAATGTAATTCAAGCCCTAATTTTTTTCAATTAAAGGAGCAAGGACCAAGGTTTCAGTAAAAAAAAAAAACAAAGAAAAAACAACGCGTTTTTTTTTTAAAAAGGTTTTAAACTTCGGACTTTACAGGTAAATTTCTAAAAAACAGTACCTTTTTTTGTTTTAAATTTGAATATATTATTTATTGACCTTTTCTCTTCAATTTGTGATATATAAGACTTTGGTACATAAATTAATTATTTACTTTTTAATAGACATTTCAAAATGGGAGGCGTGAATTATTCGACCCCCTGTCTTTCCAAGCTTATAACTCCTCGAAAAATGTAATTCAAGCCCTAAATTTTTTTTCTAATTAAAGGAGCAAGGACCAAGGTTCCATAAAAAAAGAAAAAAAACAAATAACGTGGTTTAAAAAAAGGTTTTAAAGTTCAAACTTTACAGGTAAAATTCTAAAAAACACTACGTTTTTTTTTTGTTTTATTTATTGACCTTTTCTCTTCAATTTGTGAGTAAATTAATTATTTACTTTTCGGTGAGTAAATTAATTATTTACTTTTTAATATAAACTTGAAAATGGGGGGGTGAATTAAAAAAAAAACGTTTGTCTAAAATATTATATTCGGTTTGTTGGAAAGAACATAAAATTTCACATTGACCCTGAAAATATCGTAAAAATAGAATCAATAGAAAAATTTTGATAGATTTTTAATGTTTAAAAATTGAAAAATATTGAATTCGGAAAATTCATTACTTTTAAAAAAAAAAAAAAATTCTATTACTTTTAAAACAACTTTAATAGTTTATTTTGGAAGTATAATCCATAAAGAAAATAAACAACCAACTTTTAGCAGAGAAATTACGAGAGTTTTATATTTTATTTGCAGTTTCGTGTTAGGGGTGTCAAAAATTCCTACAAAAATTCTGATACACCTAGTGCATTATTACCTAAAAATATACAAATTTATTTTCTTTTGGAGGTGAGGGCTCCTTTAAAACTATATCTACTTTAATATTTTCTTTAATTTTCTATTTTTGAGCAATTATCCTCCTAAAATGTGATCCTCTTATGTCGGTCATTTTTTGTTCATAAGTAACACTCGACATTACTTTTTTTAAAACTAAATAAACTCTTTAAAATAAGTTGAAAGACCAAAACTTTCAAAGCTAGGTAGAAAACGAAAACTTAGAAAAATTAATTTAATTTTTTTAAAACAACAGTAAACAAGTAAAAATATTTTAAAAAAATATTATGGGATGTGTATTCTCTTTTAAAGAACGGTCATAAAATGGGTTTTCAATCGATATTCATTCAATAAGGGACCAGTTTTTCTACCTAGCAAAAGGGGACGAATTTTCCGGAGACGAGTTTTCCGGGGACGAGTTTTCCTAAATTCATCACACACATTACTTTGTTTACAATAAACACGTTTGATCAGTGTTGGTATTAATGTTTCCCGAGTTGTATTTATTGACACTATTCGTATTATTACTAGTGTTCAGACGATTAATTGCAATCGCAATCGGGAATTGGAAAAATCGGAACTTTTCAGGGTATCGCAATCGGTAACAGAATCGGAAAAAAAATACTTTCCGATTTCAAAACCGATTCCTTAAAAAACACGTCAAACTTGACATTTTTGGCACTTAAGATAAAATGATGAACATTTATCGCTTTTAAGTACCTAGTGACATGGAAATCTATATTCATAATAATAACATAAAAAACGATGTAAATTTATTTTACTTGTGCCAAAAGAAGAAAAAAAATGCTTTTGCCCGGTCATCGACAAACCCGACAAAAAAAACTTTAATGAATTAGTGGACCTGTGATGTGTGGGCTCAGACATTCTGACTCCAACTGTAAGTGTTCAAAGTGTCCGGTCAAAGTTATTTTCAAAGAGTGGCTTTTGGTCCATTTGGTGAAGGTTTTTATGGGTTTTTTAGGGTTCTTTTTAAAGACTTTCTTTCGCCCTGTGGGTATGTGTGTGTGCCTGCGTGCGTGTGCGTGTGCATGTGTACATGTACATGAATGTATATGTATGCGTGTGTGATTGTGTGTGAGTGTGTGCTATACATGGGGAAAGAAAGTCTTTAAAAAGAACCCTAAAAAACCCATAAAAACCTTCACCAAATGGACCAAAAGCCACTCTTTGAAAATAACTTTGACCGGACACTTTGAACACTTACAGTTGGAGTCAGAATGTCTGAGCCCACACATCACTCTGAAAAACATATTTAATATAAGCGGAGGTAACTCTACAAACTCCCATTTTAAAGAAAAACGTTTTACGAAAACATCTGAAGAGAGCACACCCTAAGCTCGAAACGCGTTATAAAAATATTTTAAAATAAAAATATGATGAAAACCTTTAAAAAAAACCCACAATTGTTGATGGCTACACTCTTTTAAATATACATTTTTTCTCTCGTTGGAACTACACAACCATCACTTTAAATATATATATATATATATATATATATATATATATATATATATATATATATATATATATGTATATATATATATATATATATATATATATATATATATACCTTATCCCAAGAGCATTAATTTTTGATATGCCAAGGTGATTCGTATGAAATTGTTTTAATATTTGTCCCCTGCGTTGAACGTTAGGCAACAGTATTATTTGAACATTGGTATCGGTTCAAATACGTTTCGTTGTTATACAAGAATACTGAAACAGCATTATATTTGCCAACAATTGTTTTGTTGCTTTCTGTGATTGTCTATATGCGTATATTTTGTACATGACTAGTCCGAAAACAATATGTTTTACCCATAAATGAAACAATGACCGATTCTTCTGTATGATTATAATTGACTGATTCTTGAATTCTACCAGAGTATCGGGTCGGTGGCTCAGAATATTCACAGATGGAGTCTTGTTGCATAGATGACATGTAGCAGTTGTCCAGTTGTTTTTTTTTCGTTGTTTTTGCCTTCTTAACAACGTTTGTAAAACATAAATAATGACAGAACATGATAATTTGGTGTTTAGCAACACTTGTGTGTACTTTATTTTTACTTTTTAGTATATATGTTGTGATCTTGAATGGATGATCATAAATAAGGCGATACGATGATATATTTACAAATATGTTTATTTACAAATATACAGAATATTATGTTACAGAAAGACTACGTGTCTTTCATCGTAGGCTTCTCTATGCATAATGTATAGAAAAGTCCAAATTGTCAGGAAACAGAGTAGATCACCATCACACGATAGTAACATAGCATACTTACATATACTCTCAACTGATTCACTATTAGAGAGAAGCTATCCTAAACCCGACCGATCTTTCTGTTGTTTGCTTTTAAGAAAACAAAATGGGAAGGTTTAATCAACTGATTTGTTACGTGTCTGTGGTGACGCTTTATCAGTGATGTAAAAAGTGTTATTTAGTAAAAGATTATAAACTCTGTGGGGTATTTTTAAAGACATTGTTACATGTATTAGTTAGATAAATGCACCCTACTCTAGGGATGAATCTCTTGGATACTAAAGTTTTTGTTATCTAAAAAACAATATGGATAATACAGCAAAATTGTACGCGTCGTCTACAACGCATTATGGCGGGACCATGTAACAAACAAGCCAGATTGCTACCGAGATTTAAAAGGTTACTGTGAATTAGTGTCCATACATACATGGGTTTATTCGGCAAGTAGGCTTCAACTCGTTTATAATAAGTTTCTGTTATAAACTTGATGAGAGATATGATAACCGGTGTTCGATGGAGGCGGTTTTCGTCAAAAACTTGTAACCCTGGTCTGTTCGCCCGTCAGTTAAAAGTTGATCGATCTCTGCCTTTCTGTAGGTCCCATTCGCCATTCCGTGAGGGTTGGAATACAAGCTATCCTCTGATACAGTGTTTTTTTTTTTATTACACGACACTGATTTTTTTGCTTTTCTAGCTGAATATCCGCGAGGCCTCTTTTAGATGTCGTCTCGTATTGGATCAGCGCAAAAGGTTTTATTAGTTTGTATAAGAGACGTTTTATAACATTGTAATTTATTTTATGCATATTGTTATTATTCGAACATATCACAATGCTTAATTTATAACTTTTCTCGTTCAGATTATTATATCACTGGCAGAACCCGTGGAAATTCCACGGTTGTTGAAATAATCATTACACAAGCAAACAATAGAACAATCAGTGTAATATTAGTTCCGATCATACCTTGAATTAAAAAATATTTTTGTAGACAAATATGAATAACTGCTTGAATTATATTATTACAAGAAATAGAACTATAGTAAGGCATCACTTTTTTCTAGAGATATAATTTAATCAAAGTCAGTAATAACTATTTCACAATAATTTAATCAAGTCAGTAATAACTATGTCACAATCCTCTCTTGATAATCTGATAATTTAGCATGTAAGTAATAAGATTTGTTAGAAACATGTTACATGTCAACTTTTGCAATTTCTTCATAGTGGTAAGAAAATTGAATGGGCCAGTAATTGGTGGGATTTGATTAATGAAAAAATAAAAGTGTAGGATATTGACAGATGATATGACTATACTTAATTCATTAATTTGTTAGATGAAATAAAATGATTTTAGATCGTAAATTGCTTAAGCATTTTTCGGGACTGGCTGCTTATGCACCCCCTCTCTTAAAAATATATATGAAATACAGTGATGTTTAAATAGTAAACAGCTCCAGCAATTACCGAAATTACGCCATACACTCCATTATTCAAAATATATATGAAACAAGTGATTTTACGAACGTAAAGTGCTTCAGCCATTTCTGTGACCGACTCCTTATATCCATTCTGTTCTCTCCACCCGTTTTCATAATAATATGAAGAGAAATAATCACATGTTAACCATTACAAAACAAAGTAAAAGGAAATTATGCTTTGGAAGCCTGGCATTGTGGGAACAAAACGCACACTATTTCCCCCCATCTCTGCTCAAACAACCTCCGGCGGTTGTGTTGGCGGTTGTGTTGGCGGTGGCGGTTGTGGTGGCGGTGATGGTGGTGGCAGTGTGTTGGTTGCGGTGATGGCGGCGGTGGAAGTGACGGCGGCGGTGGAGGTGAGGCCCGCAGTTGTGGTGACGGCGGTAGCGGTCGTTGTGGTGCAGATTGAGGTGACAGTTATGGTGGTGCATGGTTGATGGTGATGGTGGTGGTAGTGGCGGTGGTGGTGGTGACGATGATGGTGCGTTAATTTTAACAAGTAGGTAATAATGTTTTTACCTGAAATGCGGAGATTTGAAGGGCATTTTATAATTAATCAGAAAGGGACATTTCCAGGGCATTTTATAATTAATCAGAAAGGGCATTTCTAGGGAATCTTATAATTAATCAGAAGGGTCATTTCCAGGGCATTTTATAATTAATAAGAAAGGACATTTCGAGAGCATTTTAAAATTAATCAAAAAGGGACATTTCCAGGGCATCCCAGAATTAAGCAGAAGAGACATTTCCAAATTTTATAAGTAATCAGAAGTGACATTTCCAAGATATCTTATAATTAATCAGAAGGGATATTTCTAGTGCATTTTATAATTAATCAGAAGGGACATTTCCAGGGCGTTTTGTAAATAATCAGAAGGGAAATTTCCATGGCATCTCGTAGTTAATCAGAAGAGACACTTCCAGGACATTTTGTAAATAATCAGAAAGGTCATTTCCATGGCATTTCGTAGTTAATCAAAAGAGACACTTCCAGGGCATTTTATAATAAATCAGAAGGAACATGTCCAGGGCATTTTGTAGTTAATCAGGAGGGACATGTCCAGGGCATTTTGTAAATAATCAGAAGGGACAATTTCAGGGCATTTTGTAAATAATCGAAAGGGACATTACTATGGCGTTTTGTAAATAATCAGAAGGGACATGTCCAGGACATTTTATAATTACTCAGAAGAGACATTTCCAGGACATTTTATAATTAATCAGAAGAGACATTTCCAGGGCAATTCATAACAAATCAGAAGGAACATGTAAAGGGCATTTTGTAGTTAATCAGGAGGGACATTTCCAGGGCATTTTGTAAATAATCAGAAGGGACAATTTCCAGGGCATTTCGTAATTAATCAGAAGGTACATTTCCAGGACATCATATAATTAATCAGAAGGGACATTTCCGGGGCATTTTGTAAATAATCTTTTTTTCTGTTGTTCTTGGTCTTCGGGCAAAGATCAAAGTGTAGTATCTGTTCTTCAGATGCTATACTACACTTTTTTGATCTCGGTTAATGGAGGAGAAGTCCTTCATTACTCATACATTTTTTATTTTTGTTTACTAACCAGAGTGTCCCTTGTGAGGAGATGCTTTCCCCCACATTATAAACCGACTTCAAGTCTAACTCTGCCGTTATGGGGAAGCAAGTAAACAAGAAAAATAGAATAATAATCAGAGGAGACATTTTCAGGGCATTTTGTAATTAAATCAGAAATTTCTTTTCCCAAGTACTTTTGTTAAATTAAAACTTTGTTACATTAAATATAGTACATATTTACAATGCCTCCCCACGGGACAGATTTAGAGACCAGGTTCGTTTTTTAACGTGTAGAAAAGGAAAAAAATATTGTTTCGGTTGTGACGGATTTCTCCTCCACTAAGAGAGAACAAGAAATTGAAATGTACCATCTGAAGACCAGATACTACACTTTGATCTTGGCCCGAAGGCCAAGCAGATCAAATTATTTTTATTAGCTTTGCCTTAAAAGCGACACCAATTTTTTGTTGCCGTATTTGGAAGGAAATATTCCACTTCCCTTTTAAAGGGTGACAAGGTTTATTTGGAATATTCCACTTTCCTTTTTAGGGGTGCACAGCATGATAACAGCCGAAGCTAATACGGATAATAATAATATATATTTATATTTTTCTGCGATACTCTCACTCATGTTGACACGAAAAACCCTTCTTTAGTCAACCGCAAAAAAGGCATTTTCGTTTATGATAATGCTTGTCCTCACATAGAACCACAAGCCAAAGATCCAGGAGAATTTAATTGTGAATTTTTGGCCTATCCTGCATATTCTCATGACCTAGATCCCTTGGATTATCACATATTTGGAGTTAGATTCATATTTTACAACAAAATCTAAAGAAATATTAAAGGCGAGGCTTTTACAAACTCGTTGATATATCTAATGAAGTTATAGAGAGCAAATGTTATTAATTTTATGAGTATTTTTTTTCAAAAACACAGCCTTTCGTTTTCAAGGTGAAATTGGAGAGAAACGTGAATGCCAACTAGACACCATCGTAGTGTATCCTCTGTCTTTCATTATAGGGGTTATTCAGAGAACCTGGCATAATATTTTTCATTAGAAGTAAAGTCTAACCAAATATTAAAAAAATGGTGTGCTATCTCCTCAAACCATCCAGCATTCCCTATTAATAGAGGGCAACTTTTAATAAATAAGTAAATAAATAAATAAATAAAAAGCCGTAGATACTGAGAAACTCATATAAAAATATGAATGAGAACAAAAATTAATACTGACAAGTCGGCAACGAGGATAAAAAGTGACCCTCAACCCGTTTATACACCAGCCGGGAAAAGGCAAACAATGGCGTAAACCTTTTTATCTATGGAAGCGACACTCGAAATACGACATCAGTACGGTGTACTTTGCAATCTGGTGTCAATTGAAGAAAGCTTGTTCTCAATAACGTCAAATGGGGAACTGGACAGTTTTTTTGTTACGTGTGTTTCAACGCGGTGAACTTAGCGATCTGAAAATCTGAAAATCATTCTTTTTTTTTTCTTTTTTTACTTTTAACATTCAACAATGAGAGTATGTATGACACCAGACAAGACTATGAATTGTATGTGTCTTGCTTGTCCGCTTGATTGAATCTGTATCTAAACTAAGAAAAAAGATAATTGTTACTTATCAATGCATGATGGGAATGTCTTTCTATTGAGAGCATTTAAACGTAAATGCTTCGTTAAACAACAGTGACAAGTGGATTTTAGGCTGGTTTCTGATTTATTCAACAGGATGAACGCATAGAACAGAGTGAGTCAGGGTGGTGAGATGTAGAGAATGTGGTAATTATCGAAAATAGACACGATGTCGTCCTCGGCGTCATTATTATCAAGCGGCTATATTATTTGATATGCAAACGGATTATTAACACAAGCACAAACAGATCAGGACAAATAACCTGCCAGTTATGCATACCGAGTCCACAACTGAGGACATCATATGAAAACCTAAATTACAACTATATGCTTCTAGGACTGATCTTCACCCCAGGCCTGAGATGACAGCCTATTGCTAAGATTGCTGGAAAAAAAAGTTGGATTAAATTACCGTTCCAGAAAGCATCTGGCGCAATCTTTTACTCATATAAGAGCCAAATATGTCCAAAGATGGAATACAGCTGCAACACCTAGGAGAGGGACGGCGATTCAGGACCCTCTGACCTTTCTTGACAGACTACAAAATCGACTTCATAATCTAGTTGGGAATAATCTCTTGTTTTCCTTACAGCCACTTTCTCACAGAAGGAACGCCATTAGTCTTTCTTTACTCTATCGTTTTGTTTTTTTTTCACATTAGGTGTTCGAGCAATCCTCAGTTTCCCCATAAAACATTCACAGAATTACCTATAATCGCTTGATTTTTTTCATCCGTATACCTAAAATAAACGAAATTTTCACGAACGAATTTTCTTTCCATGAATGTCACATCTCTGGAACACAATTCCACGAGTATGCTTCCCAGCTGATTACAATATGGTCGTTTTCAAGTCTAACGTTAACAAATTCTTGTCGGGTTGTCTTATTTGAATAATAATATTCTGTGCATTTCACTCATTGAGGTGTTGTGTATCATCCAACTGATAACCTCCTTAACCTTCATCCTCAAGTCGCCTTCTGGCCTTGATAAGCAGTATAAACATATATAGCAATTACTAAGAACAATTTTAGCAAAGGAGGGTTTCTTTTTACTTTACTTTATTGCATTATCCCCAAAGAATCTTCGCATACTTTCTAGATACACAAACGTTTCACATTATTCAGTGCTTTTCCAATCATTTCAACGTCAACAAAGAAAGCTCAAGATCATTACGGATCTTACCAGTTCAGCACACTTGGAAGTCCACAGGGTCTTTTATCGGGAAATTCTTCATTGAATGTTCGGTATACATTGCTTTATGACCTTTTTCTGGCGACGTGGCCAAATCAGTTAATTCTTCATTTCTGGATAACTTTGTCGTTATAAATATCAAATAATTAATTAAAAAACATTATTATTATTATTATTATTATTATTATTATTATTATTATTATTATTATTATTATTATTATTATTATTATTAAGCGCCTTAAAACTATATAATAATTAATGAATTGTTTTCATTAATTATTATTAGTTAAAGATATAGTTTGAGATACTAAAGAATTGTTACCATAAGTACAAGCCAATATATAGAAAAAGCCTTTTAGCTACGCATATAAAAGGGCAAAATAGGTAAAAATATATTAATATAATAAAACTAGCTGCCTGTACATGGCGTTGCCCGAGAGTGTCCTTACATCTATTTGGATTGTTCGAACTACTGTTTTAATTTTGGTTGCTATTCTCACAACTTTTCGACCGATGTAACCCCCCCCCCGACCTTGTTTAGATGTATCTTGACCGTTACCTTTATTGGTGAACAGTGGAAATAATGTTTTGTTCTTTTTTCTAATGCACAATAGTCGTTAGAATTCAAATACACCTGAAGAAGATTGGAGATTTCAAAACATTAGGAGAATAGCAACCAAGATGAGAACAGTAGTTCAAACAATCCAAATATTACATATTATCAATCCCCATCTAAAAAAAAAACAAAAAACAAAAAAACAGAAACAGCGCACTGGGCAGCAATTTTGTTTACTTTTTGAATGCGGGAAATGGCATCCGTTTCTCACCATCAGGTCAGGTTTTTCTGTTGATTTGAAAAAAATCTGATCTTGTGATAAAATCGATTTTTGTAAACACATATCATCCTAAATATGTGTTTAAGAGAAAAATATTTTGCCAATATTATATATTTATTACCTGATAGAAATATCGATTACAGTAAACTGAATGATGAACATTGCACATAAGTATACGTAAATTGCATTTTGTGTCACCATTGTTCAAACTTCAGGGCTTGAACTCCCATTTTTTCGAACTCCTGAAATGCTTAGCAGCACAGAGATCTCTCTTCACATTCCAACAATAGTCAGCCATCATGACTGCGTTCTAGCGACCCTGATATCTGGTCTCCATGTCTTTCAGGTCTTGATGGAATTTCTCCTCCTTCTCGTCATTCATTGAACCCATGTTCCCAGAAAGCCGATCCATATATGAATTTAGGTAGTGCATCTTGACGCTTCGATTGCAACCCATGTTTATGCATGTTCTTGACAAGTTCTGCATAGTTTCTGGCCTTTCGAACTTTGAGTTTCTGAGCTGCTGGATCTGAGTATCATCAAAGATTCCAGATTTCAGCTTCTCCATGGACAATCCTAGAAAAGCCTGGCACAAGTCAGTGAAGCAGGCACTATCCTTGTCCAGAGCCTTGTGAACTGCTTGATTAATCCGAACTTGATGTGCAGCGGTAGGAAAAGTATTCTGTTTCCACCACAGGGTCGTTGATTTTAGCGCCACTTCCTTCTGCACAGGCCAGTCCTTCTTTCTGTGATGCTGAGCATGGTACTACACCAATTTTTGGAAGATTTCGAGGTTTTATGGCTTCAAAATGATCTCTTTTCGAGATAATCACTCAGAACTATCGGACTTGAATAATTTTTGTTCTTAAAAATTTCCAATAAAAGCAATTATTCGACATGGCATTTTACCACCATCAACTTCTTCTAAAATGCTCTGTAAAGAAAAAAAAAACGATAAAAACTTGATCAAAACCAATGTGGTTTTTGGTTCAGCGTATCAGATTCGCCCTACTTAAGCTGGGGGTAAAATGCTGACAGCAAATATGTTGAATAGTCGTCGATTGTAATCGATATGCACGTGTTGTAGTTATGTAGTGTAACACATTGGAACATGTAGTGATAGTGTAACACCACACCCTTGTTTTATTCTTTTTGTTTCACAATGAATCGATCAGTTTTGTCTATTATTCTTGCTCACATTTTGGTATTGTTAATCTCCAGTTTAGTTTTCATTTCTTATTTTTATCAACTAACCGTTTTATATTTTAGTACGCTTACTCGATCAACAATTAAGAATACGAATACGATTAGTATAGTAATTTTCCACTTAGGGTTAAAATCAGGTAGAATGGAAATTTTCAATTAGAATTCAAGAAAGGCTATGTACTTTTACCTGTGATGTCAAGGATACAGGAATGTAAAGTTGGTAAAGTGAATCGCCCTTTTTGTCTTAACAACCTGAAAATGCACTTGGGCCTTTGAATAGCTGCTTCCTCTCCCTCTCTAGAGAGGACGAAATGTGGACGTTGATTTAGGCGTTGCGTGTGTTTTAAGAACTAATAAAACCTCAAAGAATTTTTAAAACCAGATTGTATTTATTAATGCTTATATGTTTTTATTACGTGTGTAAAAATTAGTTAGAGAGAAGTGGGGGAAAAATAGACAGAAAGGAGATTGACGCCTTAACTGTCACATTAGCATCGAAATCCAACTAGAGAATCCCGTCAACGAAGTAAACGAACCATGGGGAATAAGTAAAACACAACGTAGGGATCCAAAAACTTTCTCTACTGTATTACATAAAAAACAATGTTTCTATCGAGTACTCCAAACATGACATAATCACGTTAGCATTTGACGCATATGTAAAAGTAGTGTCGATCATGTATTTTGTTCAATTAAAAGTATATTACATACGAGGATGACGTTTAATCGAAACATGAATGAAATATGTAGCTTAATGCCATGATCGATTTGGGCTGGACAATTCCCAATATATTAACAGATTGCTCTGACGATAAAGAAACGAAAAAAAAAACAACAACAGATTTTTGTTGGCGCTAATGTCCATACTGTGATATCAGATGCCCATATAATTCCATCTGTCCGGTCAGTAATTTATATACGATGAATGATAACGAAATCGAAAAAAACAATGGATATTAACGGTAGTGAAACAGAAGAAAACTATTTATACGCTGAGAATAGAATAAGGAATACAGAGTGAGGGACAGTTACAGTGCTATATATATATATATATATATATATATATATATATATATATATATATATATATATATATAGAGAGAGAGAGAGAGAGAGAGAGAAACAGATACACAGACAGACAGATATGTAGACTGTTGTATATATATATATATATATATATATATATATATATATATATATATATATATAAAGAGAGAGAGCGATAGATAGATAGATAGATAGATAGATAGAAGGGAATTAGATATATGCAATAATTACGTTGATAAACCGGTTATCGTTAGATAACCAAAGTTAAGCGACATTGAATCTGGCCAGTACAATATGGGTATCCAAATCTAAGACAATAGCAGAATTATTAGAAAATGACTTCCATACCGTAGTGGAATGGGATCATAAATGGATGGTAACATTTAATGCTAATAAGATTTGTCTGCTCTCCTTTAACAATTACAATACGCCTGTCAAACCACCGATATCGATAACAAATAACACCCTACCTGATAATTCTTTCTTTCAAATTCCTCAGCTTAACATTCACGGGCAATATGAACTATGAACTGGAACAAATGTATTAAAGACATTGCGAATGCTGCTGCAAATTCGGTGGGTTCTCTCTACCGTGCTAGAAAACTACTTACACCTGAGAGTATCCTGTACCTCTACAAGGCCACCATTCGCTCATGCATGGAGTGTTGTTGCCACATGGTTGGAGTATTTTTGCCACAAGACTGAACTGGTATTTAGAAATCAAACGGCTCAAATGCCAACATACAAAGTAGTTTTAGAAACAAAAGAGGAACAATGGACAACATAATCCGATTGGAGATCAAAGAATCTTTCATTAAAAAATGCCATTGCTATCTTTTTTGATTTAGAAACAGCTTATGATACAACATAGCGACAGGGTATAATAAAAGACCTACACAATCATGGATTGAAAGGCAGACTACAAATCCTAATAAAAGATTTTCTATCTGATAGAAGTTTTAAACTAAGAATCTGACGAACTCTATCAAGCACAAAAACACAGGAAGAAAGAGTCCCACAAGGATGGATTTTTATCAGTTACAATCTTCAATCTAAAAATCAATAATATTGTAGATTGCCTAAACAATGAGATAAATGGCTCCTTATATGTGGATGACCTTGTAATTTGTTATAGATAAAAAATATTCATAACCCAGAACGCCAACAACAGATGTGCATAAACAAACTAACACAATGGACTATAGAAAATAGCTTTAAATTTTCATTAACCAAAACTAAATGTGTCCATTTCTATAATCATAGAAAAATACATAATGACCCTACTCTCAACCTAAAAAGAACAAAAATCGAAATAGTTGACCAACATAAATTTCTGGGACTTATTATTTTACAAAATACTCTCATTCATCCCTCACATATTTAAAACAAAAATGTTTCAAACCCCTACAACTAGCAAATACCGAGTGGAGATCAGACTGCTCATCACTCTTAAAATTATATAGAACCCTGATAAGAGCCAAACTAGATTATGGAACTTTTATATATGGTTTAACCAGAAAAAGTTATCTTACAACTGTAGACCCCATCCATCACACAGGATTAAGACTTGTCTTGGGCGCATTTAAAACCTACACAATAGAAAGCTTATACGCTGAAGCCTATGAAACTCCACTAAAATTAAGGCGTGAAAAATTAGGCTTACAATATTATCTAAAATAAAACCCCAAAAATTCTGCTTATGAATACACTTTTAATCCTAACTACACATATCTATTAAAAAATGCAATTAAACCCTTTGGTCTCTTAATGGAAGAAACGATAAAACCACTTACCGACAACTCAATAGATCAAACCAGCATCCACGAGGAAAATCTCACTAACTCCCACCCTGGCTGTTAGATCAACCTAAAGTCATAGTAGATCTAACAATATATCCTAAATCCAATGCTCACCTCTCAGACTATAAAGAAATGACATCCTCGATTCTTACCCAAATTGGACACACATTTACACGAATGGTTCCAAAGATCAAAACAAAGTGGGATGTGCCACTATTTCAGAAAACACTATTAGAGTTATAAAATAACTTCTCTATCTATTGTGCAGAAATTACAGCCATAAACTTGACTCTAGATATTATCACCAACCAAAACTCCAATAAAGTCAGATTATTTGTAGACTCATTACCAGTACTTGAATCATTAAAAAATAAAAAATAAAACAATTCTTTACTAATCAAACTGTTACAAAGGATCCATTCTATCATACAACACAAAACTTTCTTTTTCTGTTGGTTTCCTAGTCATTATGGTTTCCGTAGAAATGAAAAAGCTGACATGGCGGCCATAAATTTTCTAAAACTCCAAATAAGTGACATAAAGGTCTCGTATACGGACTAGAAGCCTTCAATAAACAATTTTATCACAAAGAAATGGCAAGAAAACTGGAACAATTGTCAAAACAACAAACTCTATGCCTATATTTAAAAAAACTATGCCTATATTTAAAAATGCCTATGCTTATAGT
The DNA here is from genome assembly GCF_053919585.1 of Euprymna scolopes. NCBI lineage: Eukaryota > Metazoa > Mollusca > Cephalopoda > Sepiida > Sepiolidae > Euprymna > Euprymna scolopes. Next base: position 99,735,425 of record NC_136496.1, on the reverse strand, counting down.
AAAAAAAACCTACTAAACCCCAGAAAAACCCCAAAGAATAAGTAGTCTTGTCACATATCCGGATAGGACAAACATAACTCACTCCTACATACTAAAAAGTGAAGAACCTCTCAAATGTATACCATGTCACAAACCGTATATAGTGAAACACCTTTTACTTGACTGCTATCACCTCACACAAATTCGTTAACACTACTACAAGGTTACAAACTTAAACTAGCTCTTGAAAACGAAAACCCTAAAACCATTCTAAATTTCCTAAAAAGAGCAAATCTTTACCATAAAATATAAATGATATCAAATAACAAACTATACCAAAACATTGATTGAGTACGCCCAGCAAAAATCGATTCCGAAAGTATAAAGATTTTTTTACCTTTTATACAGCATTAAATGACCCCAAGAAGGTCGATATGCTGGTTAAACAAACAAACAAACAAACAAACAAACCCCTATTTAATCGTCGCAATGTTGCATCTCTGTGCATGTTTTACAAGTATTTTAATGGAATGTACCCTAATGAACTCGTTGCACTTGTGCCCTCTCTACGTACATATCTCCGACACCTGCTTAAACCAGTTTAGCAGCAAAATAACACCCCTTCCCCTTCACTGATGAGGTCCCCAAATGCCAGAAGGCTTTCTGCTCTAATAACTTCTTTCCTCGAACAGGTAGAATATGGAATTCCCTTCCTGCTACCTACTTCCCTGACTACAGATATACAGAAGTTTAAATGTAACGTAAACCAACATCTTGTTAATCTTTCTTAGGTTCCTAATAGTAGCCACTTACGTCCAAATGGCGATTATGTGCTTTGTTGGGGGTAAACATAAGCAAAAAAAAAAACCCCAAAAAACAAAAAAAAAAACTTAAAAGACGAACAAATGCTCATCCTCTACAAAAAATGAAAGTATTAAAATTGTAATATTCATTTCGCCAGAGCGGGATGCATATGCGATTGGTAAACATAATATTCTCTAGATAATTCCTCCTCCGGAAGAAGCCAACTCAGCCTACATATGCTATGTGGCGCCCAAGGACTGGACTCCCAGATTAGGAGAGAAATGGTGCCATGTTTCCACGAAATTTTCCAGATTAAAAGAAAACTACGACTATGTTTCCATTAAGCACTTCATATTATAACGCCGACACTTTATATTATTATTGTCCACCAGCTGTAACACGATGCATTTGGTCATCAAAACGGAACACATAAAAGCTTTATAAATAAACAATCTCCTCAAATCTGTCTCAATTTCGAGATCCTTCTATAAAGCAATTTTTTTATCAAGCTTTATCTTGGCGAACCGTGACGCATTTGGGGGCGCCTGTTGTTTAGTACATATAAAAATAATAATCTTAAACAGGAAGTACATGTATACACAATGTATTCTTTATTTGCTTATAGTTCATCTTTGCTTTGACATTTGGAGTAGTATTTGTAAGAACCGTACATAATATTTAATGTTCTGTTAATACAGTATGTAACGCATTTAATGCATAATTCATTTTATACTTGTCTTGACATTCAAAATTAACTTGACATCATTCTAAGGTAGTCACTCCTACATGAAAATAACCGCATGAATAACCGGACATTCAATTTGTTTTGATTGGCGCGTTTATTGCGTTCATAGACAAACAATCTATGAAAAGAAAGTGATGACTAAACTATCGACCAACGTGTGTCACGTGGCAGATATCTTCTTGGTAGCTTAAGTTATTTCATATGTCTCTTTCTCCTAGACTAATATATGACATAGTCACATTGACACACAACTCAGTACCAGATGGGTTACTATTTGAGAATATTAGGCGCTGTATGTGGGAAGAGGGCGACGCCCTTTCAAAAAACGGCAAACGTTATTACAATCATCTTGTCTGATATCTCGGGGTTTTCCTTGGGTCCCAAAGCCAACAGGATGTAGGTCATTGTTGAGATGGCTTGTTCTCTATTTGCTGAGGTGTAGCTCTGGTCTTGTGGCGTTCTAGGATGTCCGCCTTGCCAGGCTTTGCTTTTCAACCAAAACGTACATACTACTGGGAACCGCTTGTGAATGTCAAAATCGATGGCAGACTCACAACCTTTGTATAGTCTCCCTATTTGCTTTCTCTCATCACCACGAGGAGTGTTAAACATAAGGTCGGTTTTTACATTTGTTTTGAAAAATAACTCTCACAGAGAGGGCTCTCTGGCTTGAAACAAATATAAAAATTTCCTCCACGAGTATAGAGTTAAACGTAATGTCATTTAAAATTTTTTTTTTTTTTGAAAACCCAGCTCCCCCTAAATGGGCTCTCTGGATCGAGACAAAATTAAAAATCCCCCTATTTTAGAATGCTTTCTCCTTCACTAATCAAAGACAAAAGATATGAAATATAGTATCAGTAGATTTTGTTCATACCCCAAAATGTCTATTGTTAACATGTGAACAGCATGATGTTAATAAAGTTAAACGCGTATGCAGTGTTATCATATAGTTCTAAATTGATGGTTACATTTTACCGACCTTTTGCTTACGCTAAAAATGTAGTACCGTGAAGAATATGCCTTGTAGGATAGGTAAATAATGACCTCCTACCTCTTTCGCCACTTCACATATTTTCGAGAGTCTTGCATCTAATTAATTAAATTACATCTATATCTTTTAGTAAATAAATAATTCGTAATGTAGTATCTGTCCGGTCTCAAATTACCCCCTTTCAAAGGGATATGTTTACCGTTCTTTGCTTGAGACTCCCTTATCTGTAAGGGTGTGCCGATGGGGCTGCATGTTTTATTTTTTTTTCTCCTAGGGGGATTCTCTATATTAAAACTACACACTGTATCTAATCTTAATCTCATAATGGTAAAAATAAAAATGTACTGGTTGTCCATACATGATTTAAAAGTCAAGTCTGTCCTATTTATTTTATCAAGGTTGGCATGCAAAATCTTCCGACTACAGTGGCCATTGCTAGAATATGTATTTTTTTACATCTTATAGCGGTCACTCTGTAATGATCGGAACCTGATTGATCTTTTTGTTACTTTCCGATATGTTTTTTTTGTTCATCAGCGAGAAATACGTAGTCAGTAAAGCAGTTATAGATTTCTTCGTTATGTCGTGTAGTTAAACATTTCCACGCGGTCAGTAGACATGTTATAGGTCTGTAGTTGCTTACATCTTTTCTTTTCACTACAAATGTTACGGAACTATGGTAATGTGACGATAATCTATGTTTTCCTAACGATATCGCCATAACTATAATATACGATAGACCAAAAACTAATTCTATTAATTTCTAATCACAGTTTTTCATTACTTTATTTTATGAAGTTGATATTCAATAGATGATAATGCTTAAAAAAATGAATAAATAACTAATGAATTAATAACTGCGTCCAAATGGATTTGTCTAAGAAGACTGGAGCCCTGGTAAAGAATTTAATAAGAAATGGTGTGAAAGACAAACCCAAAAGTATCTGAATGTTTTCGTATCCTCCACGACTACACGTTTACTTAAACTCATTGGCTGATGCTTTCTGACATGTTGTTAAAAAGAAAAACTAAAAACTGTCAGAACACAATTCTTGGTGCTAGTCTATAAATGGTCCACAAGTAATCTTTTTTTACTATAAAAATCTGAAAAAAATTATTTATAATGTACGTACTTGTCACTGCATGAAAAGGTCATATTCCAAAAATCACGTAAATCGATCAAGTAGTTTTTTTATTTAAGAAAATCAAATATTATGAGACATTTTATCGAAGAAAAACTTCCCACCATCTTGTTTTTGAATGATACACTGCTAGCGACACCTATTGGTAATGTTGGGAATATAAGACCAGAAAGGGGCAGACAATCGACTTTCCACACTATAGAAAAAAAAAACTTGGAAAATTAAGACATTTATAAGTTTTTGAGGTTGTTGAAAACGAAAATAACGTTTAAAATTCCAGCAAACGAGTAGTTTCCAAGATATGAAGAATTTTACGTAAATTGAGCACCCACACGTTGACGCTCCTCCAACAAAAATTCGGCAAATGTGTATTTCAGCGGCGTAAATTCAAGTTTTACACTAGTGGTGGCCATAAAGGTTACCAACGTTTCTAAGTGAAAGTGTTTATGTGAGACGAACTGAATTCGAACTTGACACATCCATGTTGTCAGTTTGTGTCATTAACCATTTAGCCACCGTCGATTTCCTTTTGCTACTGCTGCTGCTGATTTATATATCATATCGTTACAGCTGCTATGGATACTCTAATAGTAACGCTTAGTTGATATTCAATCATTTGTGACTGGGGTCGAAAGATATCGGGTATTTACGAGAGCGACCACGATAAGGTTGCCAACATCACTAAGCAGAAGTGTTTCAGTGAAACGAACTAGATTCGAACTTGGTATATCCAGGTTGTCAGTCTGTGCCGTTAACTATTTAGTTACTGTCATTTCCCTGCTGCTGCTGATGCTGCTGCTGCTGCTGCTGCTGCTGCTGCTGATGGTGTATGTAATATACTTTCACTGCTGCTGCAGTTATTCTAAGTTTAGTTAATATTCAACAAATTTTAGTTTATATTAATTTAGTTAATATTCAACAAATTTTAGTTTATATTAATTTAGTTAATATTCAACAAATTTTGGTTTATATTAATTTAGTTAATATTCAACAAATTTTTGTTTATATTAATTTAGTTAATATTCAACAATTTTTGATCGGGGTTTAATTGTACAATCTACGATTATAATCTCACTTATCACTGCATTGTAATTGCTGTTATAACGGCATAATCACATTGACATACCGGTTCCTGCTGGATCACCGAAGTTAAACAACATTGAACCTGCTCAGTACTAAATGAATGACCATTTAAGACTTCTCGGCTTATCTCGGCATTGTTTCCAGTCGTCCTGGACTTCTCCTTGCCACTGGACTAAAACAGTGCCAATTCAGGAGAGGTGTGGTTGGAGATTGCGCAACCCTTCGTCACAATTTCACGCGCAGCTGCCTCATACAGGGGGTATCCTTTGTCTTTCGAGATTGAACGAAGGCATCGATGTAATTGCTGACTAGTATACAGTTTGAACAGTAATACACCGGATTGAAATGTCCAAATGTTCTCAAATGTGCAACACAGCAGACTCGTTTTTTTTTCTTTTTTCTCGTATCTCAATTCCCCACCCTCGAACAGGACAGTATTTTTATGATTCTTATTCACTTAAGTAAATTTCTATGACATGCCTTGCGGTTCTTATCGCTGTAGGTGTGAAATAAGGAGGGCGGATGGACACACACTCGTCACACGTAAGCATCGCTTTACCCAATTAGATATATTAGGTTGGTGCAAAAAATAATGTTGTTTTTTGACGTTCAACTATGTATAAAAAAACGACATTATTTTTGCACCAAGCTTATACTATATTTTTGTTACTACAACCTATCGCACACACACACACACACACACACACACACACACACACACACACACACACACACACACACACACACACACATGACACTGAAGAAAGGCAAAATGATGCAGTCGATAATTCTTTTTTTAATGCATTATTAGAAGTGATTTTAAATTCCTATGCGTCAACAAATAAGTAATATATAAACATTTATATACATTACATATTAATGTTTGAATGCACACACGTATACAAACACATACACACATACGAGGTGCCTTCAATAAGTTTCCAGACTTTTTCGTATGGCTATTTGTATTGATAGTACACACATGAAACTCATGTCCTCTTCGAAGTAATTTCCTCTGGCTGCAATACACTTATTTATCGTTCCAGCAATATCTGGAAAGCTCCATAGAAGTCCTCCTGTGTGAGCGTGCCAATGACTCGTCACAACCGCTTTCATCCTTTCAATCGACTCATAACGACAGCCACTAAGGTTTTTCTTGAACTTAGAGAATAACCAAAAGTCACAGGAAATAAGGTTTGAACTATAGGGAGGGTGAGGAACTGTCTTGATGGCCATCTTCGTCAAATAGTCTGTGACAAGGATGAAGTTGTGGATTGCACCCTTGGAGCGAACTTCTAGCAAATATTTCGCATCTTCAGTTCCCATACTGCCATCAAACTACACATATTGTCTCTATAGAGACACGACGTTCCTGATCCATAAAATTCTTTATTTGGCCAATCAACTCTGGTGTTCTTACTTCCATACTTCTCCCACATCACAGACTCCTTACCTTCCTTGAATCTCTTATGCCACTCAAGTACTAATACTCAATTCATACAAGATGGTTCAAAAGCAGTTTGAAACATTCTTTACGTTTTTGTGGCATTTCTTTCAAGTTTTAAACAGCATTTTATTGCATATCGTTTTTCTGTAGTATCCTTACGTCCAGAGAGCATTTTTGAAAATCACCAACTGTGACAATCAAGCAGTAGAGTGTATTCCAATTCCTGCTGTAGTTGTTTATTTGAACCTGGAATCATCAAAATTGGTCAGTTATGTCATAAAATATTGAATTTTTAAGAGTCTGCAATAATTATAAATGCCTGTACAAAAGGTCTGGAAGCATATATGTATTATAGAAGATCAGGAAAAACATCGCTACTGTTGGTTTCAAATCAAACACAAAAGTGATCAGTTTTTGGTCGCCTATGCCGGACTTTGCTATTTATATCTGTCTCCCCTGAAACTAGTCCCATTCGTTTTGGATTTGAAACCGATGGTACCGTTGTTTTTCTGATCTATCTTCTGTAATATGTATAAATGAACATTACGCTCTCATATTGGTATTTTCTTTATATTCAAGCACTTTCAAGAAACATAAAAAGTTTGCCACAGAAAAATAAAATTATATAGAAGTAGATGAGGACCTTCAACTAATTTACTCTTTCAAATAAATAAATAAATGCAACTTTTTTAGGCGATTACGTGTGAAAATGTTCCAAATAAATCTGTTCGTTTATGACAAAACTATTTGAAGAACGGGCACAGTTTATTTTAGACATTCGCGGACGCACACAAATGAACCATCCACAAACACTATGCAATGTATACAGCTACGTACCTAGAAAATGGAGCTATTAAACCTGATATAGTGATCTAAGACAAGAAAGAGAAAAAAGCACCTTTACTAGATGTTAATGTCTCCAATGGTTAAACAGAGCTGAGATGAAAATGATAACGAAATACCAAGGTCTTACGTACAACATAAAAAGAAACTGGAATCTTAGAAAGATTGCCATTATGCCAATAATTATAGGAGTAACCGGATTCATGGAAAAAAAATGTCAACTGGCAAATATATACGGTGAACCAAAGGCACGAGAGATTCAAGCAATTGCGATTAAAAGAACGTTTAGAATATTATCAAAATCTCACAGTTGTAATGTATGAGATAGCGGATGAATGGCTGCCATCCGATAGGATGCCCTGTCTCCAGTTGGAACAAAATGATAAGAAAATTGAAAATAAAGAAAACTTCTATAACATAAAGGGCAGTTGTCTGTGTGTATGTTTGTTTGTCCGGTTTAAAGTAAAAAAACAAAAACAAAACAAACAAACGATAACAACAAAGTTGAAATTTTCTGGATCGGTGTTGCTCTGGATGACTAATATCTAAATTGAGAAAAATTTATTCATTACCTGGGGGGGGGGTCAACTGGACCAGTTTTTTTCAGGGAGAGTTGGTTTCCCAGTGTTATTATGTACTAATTAGGAAAGAAAACTACGACTAATTCCACATGCTTTTCTGAACCATCGTGTCTCTACCAAGTACTTTCCCGCTCTCTTGTGTCTCAAACACGTCTTTTCTCGTCATATCGTGTCTCAAATATGCCACAAATCCTTGAACACATCCTGAATACGTGCTTCTCTGAACACGTCTCGAACATGTGTGTCCTTTTTATTTCTGCTGTGACGTCACATCGCACAGCCGGATTGGTCATTTGCATATACCTGCTGCTAACCCAGTGTCAGCAATTCTGTTACAAATGGAAGCCATGGAATTTAACCAAAGGATTAAGGAAAACTTGATCTCTATATAGATGTAGAGTTTTCATTTTAATACAAAGTGATCAACCTTTAAGCCTAAAAAGAAGATAGTGCACTTTTATTGACTTTGAGACATTTTTTAAGAAAAGAAAAAAAAAGGAAATATAAAAAATAAAATAAAAAAGGAAATATAAAAAATAAAATAAAAAATAAAATAAAAAAGGAAATATAAAAAATAAAATAAAAAATAAAATAAAAAAGGAAATATAAAAATAAAATAAAAATAAAATAAAAAATAAAATAAAAAAGGAAATATAAAAAGAAAATAAAAAAGGAAATATAAAAAATAAAATAAAAAAGAAAAAAGAAAGGAAATATAAAAAAGAAAAGAAAAATCTTGAATGTAAATGACGTACCATGATTTCTAACAGAATCCTCTTGGGAAGAAAATGTATAAGCAGGAATTGGATTATGTTGAAAACCGTTGCTCTTTCTTAAATCCCAAACTTTTATATCACTGAAAAAGATAGGAAAATATGTTCATTAAACTTTGAGCATAAAACAAACATTCATAATATAAAGGGAATTTGTTTGTGTTTATGTTTGTATGTTGGACTAAAAGTTAAAAAATAAAACAAATACTAAGAAAATTAGTATTTTCTTGATTAGTGCTGCCCCAGATGATTACGAGGGGCGTGCAATAAGCAATGCCCCTGACCTACTTCAAGTTGTCTGATCTAGCTTAAATTTTGCATGTTCAATGATATATTTCTCTACGGATTATGTGGCAAATTACAGCTCTGAACTAATTGTGGTTTCTGTTTTACAGGTGTTTGAACTGAGTCAGGTGTGAAATGGAGCCTGTTGAATGTCGAGCAGTGATCCGGTTTTTGCATTTGAAAGGACGCACACCACAGGAGACTTTTGATGAAATGAAAGAAACTCACGGTGATAATGTCCCCGTCATATGACCTTGTAAAACCCTGGCATCGTGAATTCAAACATAGCCGGAAGTCTGTGGAAAAAGCTTCCAGACCTGGTCGCCCCCCCCCTTCTGCAATTGATGAGGCATCTGTCCGTCAAGTTGAGGCTGCCATTTTGGAAAATCGGCGCATTACTATTTGCCAAATAGCCCAAGATGTCAAGATTAGTACAGGGTCTGTTGAAACTATCATTCATGACCATTTGCATATGCATAAGGTGTCTGTCAGATGGATTCCCAGGTTGCTCACACCATTCCAGAAGCGAGAACGCGTCGAGTGCTCAAGGATGAATTTGGAGATGTACCAAGAAGATGAGTCAAAATTTTTCAAAAGACTGATTACACAGGATGAAACCTGGGTCCATCACTATGATCCAGAGACCAAAGCCCAGTCAATGCAGTGGAAGCACTTGGACTCACAACCTCCAAAGAAGGCAAGGGTGCAGCCCTCCGCTGGCAAGGTCATGCTCACAGTCTTCTGAGACTAGGACGGAGTAGTGATGACAGATTTCAAATGGTACTACAATTACAGGAGCATTATGCTTCACTTTTGAGGAAATTAAAGGAAGCTATCAAAATCAAGAGGTGGGGCAAGATCAGCAAAGGTACACTCCTCCTGCAGAACAACGCTCCGGTCCACAACTCGCATGTCGCCAGATCAGAAGCACGGGCGTGTGGTCATGAAATCCTTCCCCATCCTCCCTACTCTCCTGACCTTGCACCCTCTGAGTTTCATCTCTTCCCCGATATGAAGTTGTTTTTGAAAGGAAAGCGTTTCCCAGATGATGCAGCCTTGATTTCTGAAGTCACGTTGTGGTTGGAGGACCAACCTGGGGTGTTCTACAAAAACGGTCTCCAGAGCTGCATCAAACGATGGGAGAAATGCATAACTCTGTGTGGTTTCTTGTAGAGAAAGACTAATAACTGTGCCAAGTTTCGTTGCTCTACTGCTATGGGAAGTGGGTCAGGAGCATTACTTATTGCACGCCCCTCGTACTATCTAAAACATATTCATTCTCTGGGAGTCAACTATATTAGCTTTTGTCAGGTAAAGTTGGTTTTACAGTGATATTATGTAGTAATTTGGAAGAGTTTACCGACTAATTCATAGACGAATCTGCCATATAAAAGGGAAATTGTGTGCGTGTCTGTTCAGCTAGAGAGGAATGGGCTGTGTGGGGGAGATGGACTAGACTGGGAAGTGGGAGAGATAAAACGAAGAGAGAAGATAGAAATGTATTGCTAGAAATATAGAGATAGATGTTTTAATAGACATTTGTTACGCTTATTTTTCAAACAACGCCAGGTAGCCTTGCTAGTAAATAAATATAAGGAATAAATGGGTGGATATCAAAGACGGAAATTGAAATAACACCACACAATAAAATGTTGCTAGGCGTTTATATTAGCGGACATTGTCTTAATATAAAATGGGCGTGTAATATGTAACACCATTTTGCCGGTTTCCTATTACAGTGACGCCTATTGTAATTCAACTTTGTTTACGGCGAACCTTGTAGTCAAATGAGCCGGTGATTACGAACAAACCTCATCATTTTATCATCGTACATGATTCGTCCATTGCGATGAGGGAATAACCAATAAATGTAAAATAATTACATTACCGAAAGATCTGCATTCTGCAATATTAAATATCTGTAATTTGTACTGTTATATGTCATTTGTTTGAAGTTTGAAGTTTAAATTTCATTAAAACTAGCGGAGGATGGGGTTTTGCCCGGGTGTAAAATAAGCTTAAATATGATATTTTAATTTGTTCGGATTTCGTATATATTATTATAGAGCCATGATTTCAAAAGTAAAAAAGAAAAGTATTTGGGTGTCATCAGATAGAATCGAAACCGAAAGCAAAATTGTAGCATTCAAAGCTTGTGACGTTACCACTGTACCAACATGACACACACATGAATTGATTTAAAATTAAAAAGAAACTAAGATGACTATACAAAATGTGTAGGGATTTTTTTCAATTTAGACCCCTTTTTGACCCCTTTTTGACCCCTTAAAAATATTTTAACCGGCTAAAGACCCATAAAAGAACGGTCCATAAAAAAATCCAATCATTTGAGGCTTTTAGTTTCGGAAAGATAGAGTTTGAAAATATGGAGACAGGCATATAGCCTTTGCTATATTAGATTAAGATAACTTTTTTCAGTTGAGTATTTATTTACGTGGCATACTATCTTATCATCATCATATCGTATGAATCGGATGATTCTATCGTTGATATTTGTTTCGCCGATATTTTTCTGGACATCATAATTTCTAGAAAGATAACGGGTACTTACAAGAAAGGAAGTACGTGAAAGTTTCCAATATTTTAAGTAAAAGTGCTTTTGTAGAACGAACTGTATTCAAACTTGAAACACCCAGGTCGTCTGTCCGCGTCGTTAACCACTTAACCACCGTCACCTCCCATGCTCTCATATAAGAATCAATATACCAATAAATTTTATATGTTTATGCATGTTGCTAGTAGATCGAACACTATTATAGGGCTTTCTCCATAAGCTTACAGCCTGTGTAGAAAGTAAAGAAAAAAAAAAAAAAAAAAGAAACGCACAAAGACGTTATTATTTTTTCTACGTAGGCGTGTTGACGTGGAGGAAAGATATCTGGTTACGATTTAGAATTTTCATGACTGTGTTGTAATAACGACAAGCAAGTGTCTGTCGATGATATATTCACCCCATGCAGTGCCACTTGGACGTAAGGGATTACTATTTAGGACCAAACCTCTCGGGACCTATGCATAGTAGCGATATATCTGTTCATATTACATTTGAACTTCTGCATGGTCAAGGAAGCAAGGAAACAGGAGGGAATTATTAAGTTCAGCAGTTTGAGGGAAGAAATAAAAAAATTTAAAATTTAATTCAAGCATTATATAAAATAAATTTATAAAATCAATAGTAGGTTCTCTACAGTCCAATGTAGACTACAATGTATTGTGGACTAAGACACTGCAGGGATGCATGTGAAGCTTCCTCGCAGTGAACCGCGGAGAGTTCCCGACCAGAACAGCCAATCAATCGATTTGATTGAAAATGGGCGATATCACCGATTTCGATTATAATAAAAGTATCGGATCTGTGGAACATTCTTGAACCATCATTCAATCTCGGGCAACATCGAGTCTCCCTGCTAGTATATATATATATATATATATATATATATATATGTGTGTGTGTGTGTGTGTGTGTGTGTGTGTGATGATTGCAACATCTTGTCAGACGAATGCCACTCCCTCAGACATTTAAAAGTCCATGCGCCCAAAAATGACTTTCATCGCCACAGGATCATTTTAATAGACAAATGTCTGAAGGAGTATCTATACACAGATGATGTTACAGAGTCTTAGCTTTGTACGACAGCTAAGTCTCTCACTCGGTCCAAAATGTTGAGATCCAGCAACAAACAAGAGTAAGATAGCCAGCAACAAGTTAAACTGCAGACCAGCTTAATGCGGGTACTGGTCTCCCGCTTTATGGTTTTTTAAATAAGAGATTTGCTTCTCCTAGAAAGGTTGCCTACACCACGGCTTACGGGAGCCCTCTCCCTCCCTCCCCCTGTCTCTCTCTCTCTCTCTCTCTATATATATATATATATATATATATATATATATATATATGTGTGTGTGTGTGTGTTTAGTAATTTGGAAAATATAATCTATAATCCCGCGTTTCATTCCCCCGTAAGGAATTGTCAAACAATTAATCTATAAATAGTTTAATAACCTACTACCCACTCTACTCGCGTACCAAACACTGTAAATACTGAAAATCGATACATAAAATAATATTTTATGTGAACACATGAAATAATATATATATATATATATATATATATATATATATATATATATATAGTGTCACCAAAAAGGAAATCCGCACTTGTCATTTTTTTTCAAAAACTGCAAATTTAAGCTTACTTGAATGTAACCGTTTAAACAACCTATACCTCATTTGATTGGCCTTTTATTTTTCTATAATTTTACGTTCATATTTTACTTTTGATTGAAGTATCGTAGTGTTCACGTCAATTAAAAGAAAAATAACTTCAAATCGAAGAGGCAAAAAAAAAAAAAAAAAAAAATCCGCACAATGGGAAATTGTTTTTTAAATGTAACTTCCATACGTTTTCGATACGATTGAGGTCTGGAGATGTTGCAGCCAAATCCAAACACGGAATATCATGCTCTTCAAGGAAACACTTGACATTGTCAGCTGTGTGAATGGAGCATTATCTTGCATGAAGGTGGGATTATCATCCAATTTCCGACCAAAGTAGGTAGAAAATGTTCAGTCAACATATTAATGTACTTGGTTGAATTAATTCGATCTTGCAAGCGACCTGGAGACCCTGGAAGATTGGCACTAATAACGCCCCACACCAAAACTGAACCTCCACTATCTTGCAGCGTTGAATCTATGCACCTAGGCTTAAATTCTTGCCCAGCCCATTGAACTTGCTTTCATCGCTAAAAATCACTTTCGACCACTATGAAGAGTCATAATCTTCATTGAATCTGCTGAAGTCCGGACGGAGCTTTCTGTTATTTACAGAAATCATTAGCTTGCGTCTTGGAATACAGTCTTGCAAATTAAATTCCTTCAATCTGGTATTAACTGCAGGAAGAAAACGCTTTTTTACAAGGTTACACAGTTGTTGGATTTGGGGAGCCGTTTCAAATCTATTTCTGAGGTTGCAGATATTTATAGCATTGTCTTCCCTGTAAGAAGTAACTCTAGGACGACCAGATTTTGGAGGCATCATGCACACTGCCTATGTTTTGGTGTTTTTCACAGTCATTTATACCGTTCTCTTATCACATTTCAATCTGCGGCCGATTTCTCGATTGGATAAACCAGAAAGGTGAAGATTACGAATTACGAGATGATGATCACTAATAGAGACTCGATGTACATGGACTAAATGTTATGTTTTATAACCTAGCAACGCAATTACGATTAGAGATACTAAAAGGTGGATATTTTAAGCTGGTTTTAAACTCATTTGTTGTTGCGGCGTTTCTTTTTGCCTTCTCGATTTGAAGTTATTTTTTTTAATTGTAGTGAACACTAGGATACTTCAATTAAAAGTAAAATATAAACAGGTAAAATTATAAAGAAATAAAAGGCGAATCAAATGAGGCATACGTTGTTAAAACAGTTACATTCAATTTAGCTTAAATTTGCAGTTTTTGAGAAAATGACAAGTGCGAACTTTCTTTTTTGGCGGCAATGTGTATATAGTGCGTGTGTGTGTGTATATGTATATGCATGCATATTATACTGTACCTAGTATATAGTACAAATTTTAAAAATCACTTGAGTGTTACTAGCTAGAATCGAAAAGAAAACAGTTAACGCCATAAACCAGTTCACGTCAAATAATCAAAGTGAAGTGACGTTGAGTCTGGCTAGTACCAGATTAATGATCATTTGGGAATTCTAGGCGCTGTATGTGCTCTCTGCTTATCTCGGCATTGTTTCCAGTCGTTCTGGACCTCCACTTGCTCCTGGTATTTAACAACGCCGACTCAGAGGAGGTGTGGTTAGAGATTGCGCAACTCTTGCCACAAAAATATTATGCACAAGCATCCTTACAGTGAGTATCCATAGTCTGTCAAGATTAAAGAAAGCTACCATGAGTATAGCAGGACAAGTATATTTTCTTGGGATCAAAACGACTATTTAGTTGATAGTTCGTTATTCTAACCATTCGGTTGTTGCCGAAATCTAAAATTTGAAGAAGTTATCTTTATCACGTTAACAATATCAAAAAGTGTAAATTTAATTTGAATATTTGAGCCACTTTCTTTTTTTTTTAATGATTTATGAGTTACACTTCTTTTTAACAAAAGCAATTGAATATGGAACTTTTATGAAAGACAAATACTTAATCCCACCTTTCAATTTGGCTGTTTAAAAGTATAAGTTTATATAATGAGAAAACACTTGTTTTCATGAAAATATTTGTTAATAGAAAAAAAATGAATTTAACAGCAATAAGAACATTAAATAACAAGCGTTAATAACAGCTATTGCCAATAAAAAAGATACAGACAAAACCCCGGGATACGGTGGCTCTAGGATACTTTTTTTCAGGTTACAATGTGGAATACGATGTTTTTTCGGCTCCTGGTTACGGTATTTGCCCCGTTTTACGATATTATTTATAATGTTACTAGCAGTTCAGCCCGGTTTTGCTCGGTCTCCATGTACTGTTCATAACTTTATGTGCATATATATTCAAAAGTTTGATTCATGTCAAGGTAACCTACATCAAAAATTTCAAGTGTTTAGATCCCAAATTGACGGAGGAGTTTGGTAGAGTCTGCAAAGGTCAACTCTTTAAACTTGGACCTTTTGGTAACCAAATTTTCGCCCAAAAACTGATTAAAAAGCTTGCTGCATGTCTGAATACCTTTTATGTAAAATTTACAATGTTTAGATCCAACATTGGCTGAATAGTTTGCTAGAGACCGCAAGGTCAAATCTTTTCAACTTGGATCCCTTAGCAGCCAAATTTTCGCTAAAAACCAATTAAGAAGCTTGCCTTATGCTTGAATACACTTTATATAAAATTTCAAATGTTTAGACCAAAAATTGACTGAGTAATTTGACCGAATACCGATAAAAAGATTTTCCCAAATCATAATACCCTTTATGTCAAATCTCGAGTCTGTAGACTGAAAATTTACAGAGTAGTTTGGTAGGGAAATGTACATACACAGACACACAGACACGCACACGGACAGGCAATTTCACTTTTATAGATATCTAGATTTGATTATATACATGTGTATTATATACTGTACTTTATTTTGTTACTAATTTTTAATGCCGTATCCTAGGGTTCGACTGTAACTTCTTTTTACTGTTTTAGCGTACGATCTCGCGCGGAGCTACCATACACATTAAAGCACGTAAAAGTCATTTTTTACCAGGAGGTCAGAGCTAATTAAGGTCCAGGGGACACTCGAAGATAAAGGTTAATGTGCGTCGAGTCAACTGCGAAACAACACGATGATTATCAGTAATGGAGAAACTTGGTTAGGATTCGATTATTTAAGAGGACACCTCAACAAGAACTCATGACATTTAAAATGCGTGTTTTACTAATCTGAAAATGTCCGATTCTTTTTTTCTGGAATTCACTCCAGACATGGCATGAAGCCACTTGATATAAGGAACTAAAACTTAACATAATTAGATAAATAATACAAAAGAAAATACTACTCCACAGTAAACAGATAACCAATGATAAGTGTAAGATCGTTAGATTCCGATCCAGAAAACAAAAATATAGCTAATGGAATTTGAGGACTAAAAGATAAAATGACGCAGAAGTTACGAGGAAGTAAACGGCAGAGTCCATTTTTCTACTTTCCTTAATTCTTCATAAACGCTGCATATTCAATTTCATTTTTATTGTTTTTCCTCTGTCCAGCAATAAAATGTGTGTTTCTAATAAAGACTTAACAGGGGTGCGTGCTGACCCAGGTGGATACCGTTGCGGACTATGAAATCGGTTATGTTAAGTTCAAAACCTAGCGTATCTATTGTAATTATACACTAATCAATATATCATAAGAATACAACTATTCTCCAATTGACGTTGATTTCCTAGATGAACTTCTACTAAAAATTATTTCTAGAAAAGCATCGGGTAATTATTAGACGGACCACGACAAGGTTGCCAACATCCTAAGTGAAAGTGATTTTTTATGAAACGAACTGTGCTCGAATTTAGAACACTCAGGTCATCAGTCCCTATTGTTAACCACTAAACCACCGTCATCACCTCCCATTTACACTCTAAACGGTACACACACCATCTGCCAGCTATCTCTAAAACAATAATGTGTACAATTAATGCTATACATTGAATCGTGTACAAGGAATCGTTTACAATATGGCGTGTTCTTCAACATTAAGTAAAAGATTGATTTAACGTAAAAAAAAATCGAGCCAAATACTTTAAGTAAAGCAGCAATTAATAAATTTATGCAATAAATATATAATATAAATATATCGTATGAATATATAATTCGACATTTGACAAGATATGAATATTAGCTTTACATTTATACGTTCATGAAAATATTTTTCAACTACTAAATTTTTAAATCCCTATCGATCAGCTTGGGAGGCCAAGAACAGAGTCGAAACGTTCTCACGAATAATTACAGCGATGGAGAGGCGTTAGTAGAGCAAAGTGAATTCACGATTGTCCTCATTGTGGCGCGCCATTAACTTGAGTTAGGTAAGATCATTAAAGGTTTATGAAACTTAAATAATAGAAAAAGCAACAAGGCAATTAATTTAACACGGTCGAATCAAACAGCCAGCAAGAAAATAAACAATTATTTTGTTAGAACCACAAGCACGCACCTGCGTACAAAACACTTTAAGATTTCTATTATTAAACAGCAATAGAAGATCCGTTTTATGAGCATGTCACGTATACTTAGCTGACGCGATGAGAATATTAGCATCGTCTTTGTTGTCTTTCTTGAAATAAATGTTAAACCTCTTTTTTTGTAGTAATCAAACAACGTCGACTTCCGACCGACAATTCCACCCACATCTTCCGTTTCTCGGCCCTTAAAAAGGTCAGCAAAAGGGACAACTCATAGATCGGGGGTCTAAAGTGTTTGTTAATGACTCTTCCCTGCACGTTTATCCACTTTACTTCTGTAAGACAGGAACCGGAAGGCGTTACCAAGCCCTCAAACTCAAAAAGTATTGTCTTACAGAAGTCAGAAAAACAGTCGTTGATTAAATAAATATTCCTACACATATCATCGTTAAGTAAAACACAAAAATCACTGATGCATGAAAATCAGAGTTTATTGTTACGGATGGCCAAAATAAACAATATTTTTCTCTAATTCTTCTTAATAATTGTGGTGAAAGTAAAGAAATGACTTACACAGCAACGGCGCCCTTGTCTATCCTGTCGGGTGACGGAATCAAGAAAGGAAAAAGAAAAGAAAATCTTTCGTCTATAGTAATTTGCATATGAGGAGAATAACTGCTGTGTAAATGAATGAAGAGGAAAACATATAGCAGTCTTCTTTTTTGGATAATTGAGAGAGAGAGAGAGAGAGAGAGAGAGAGAGAGAGAGAGAGAGAGAGAGAGAGAGAGAGAGAGAGAAAGAGAAAATCACCGGTGAAGATTACAGTTGAAGTCGAGGGTTGGAAAGAAAGAGTTTGAATGAATATTTATTATTGGCTCACATGGAGCTTTCACACAAGTCAACAAACGATCTGATTGGAAACCTGTGGTCTTCTCTGGAAGCTGAGTGACAACAAGTCTCCCCAGACGTCCAGCTCTCTCCACCTCCTTCGATAGCATTTGCAAATGAATTTGCATCATCGCAACAGCCTCTTACCATTGATTTCTCGCTGGCAGTGGCGATTGGTTCATACTGGAATTTGAGTGGCACTCAGCCTCCCCAAGGTCCCAGTTCTCTTTGCGCTTGTCCAGCCGAGGTCTCGCTAGCGCTCTCTCCTCGGTCTTTCAGTCCTTCTTGACCCTTCTCGGCTTTTTGGTATCATTTTTTTATTGGGGGGGGCGGTGATGAAACAATGGGGGATGCATGATGGGGGTGTAGAACTTGTAGATATGCAGCTTTGGTGTTCTTCATTCCCTGTAACGCTTATTCGTTATATTGTCTTCTTGTATTATTCTCCGCATTCAAGGGTTTTCCTTAATATTTCCGTCGTTTTCATTATCGTTAGTCGTTGTACGTTTGCAGTTATTCCTCTGATTCCAATTTCTGACATTCTTTTTTCAAAGTTTTTCGGAATTGTTCCTAGTGCTCCTACTATTATCGGTACTATTTTGATTTTCTTCATCGTCCAAATCTCTTTTAAATCTCTGACTAGCTCTGTGTATTTGCTTTATTTCCCCTTTTCTTTCATACTCACCCTGTGGTCAGCTGTGACAGCAAATCTACGATTTGACAGGGTTTTTCTTTCTTGTTAATTATTACTACATCTGGTCTTCTTGCTTGGATGGATTTGTCCATATCCTATAGGATTTTGTGGTTCTCGTTTTCGAGTGCTGTTGCGGGTTTATGCTTGTACCATTTGTCTGTATGCTCAAAATGCAGTCGTTTGCACAATTCCCAGTGCACCGCCCTCCCCAATTGGTCATGCCTGTTTTTGTATTTCTTTTAGGCCAGTTTGCTGCATGCACTTACTATATGGTTTATCGTTTCGTCTCTTTGTCCACATAGTCTGCATTTGCTGTTTTCTTGTGTTTTATCGATCCTTGCTTCGATATGGTTGGTTCTTATCGAGTTATCTTGTGCTGCAGTTATTAGAGATTCAGTTTCTCGGTTTATATATCCTTTTCGCATCCATGTCCAGGTGTTTTCGTTATTCTCATCTTTTGTCATTCTTAGGAATCTTCCGTGGAGTTGTTTCTCTTCCCATTTCTCTTTTCTCGTTTTGTCGTTTGTCTCTCTGTTTTCTGTTTTGTTGGTTTTTTTCAGTGTTTCTCGCTGCCATAATTATCCTTTCAGTGTTTTGCATTATGTATTTTTCTAGTTCTTTTTTCGTGTCCTTCACAGTCTTCTATACAGACCAGTCCTCTTCCGCCGTCTTTCCTTTTCACGTAGAGTCTGTCAATATCGTCCTTTGGATGTAGTACATTATGCATGGTCATGAGTTTCCTGGTTTTCTGATCGAGTTGTCTCAGTTCTTCTTTTGTCGACCCTATAAACGGTCCAGAGTATCTTACTAGTGATACTGCCCATGTATTTTTACCTTTTATTAGGTTTCTGCTATATAATTTCGCTTCCAGGAGTTTTTTTGTTCTCCCGTTGTATTCCTTTCCAATTTTCTCTTTCATTTCTGTTGCTCTGATGGTGTCCGCTTCCAGAATTTATAGTCGTCTTGTTCCCCTAGTGCCCTCATTTCTGTTTGGTTGGGTAGTTCCATGCCTTCTGTCGTTTCCAGCTTTCCCTTTTTTATAACTAGTAGTGCGCACTGTTCCTTTCCAAATTCCATTTGGATATCTTGGCTGAAGATCCTGGTAGTGTTAATTAGTGTCTCTAGCTCCTTTTCGGTCCTTGCAAAAGTTTCAGATCGTCCATGTACATCAGGTGGTTCATTTTTTCCTCTGTATTGGAGAACTTGTATCCGGCTTGGCACTTTCTCAGGATACTGTTCAAGGGCATCATGTCTATGATGAACAGTAGTGGTGATATGAGTCTCTTTGGAAGGTGTCTCTTTGTAAATTAATCATTATTATTATAATTATTATCATTTGGAAGATGCCTCTTTGTATGTAAATTTCTGTTATGTGTTGCCCATCAGCTGTCAATTCTAGTCTCCATGTGTTCATTGCATTTTCTATTACGTTGGTGATCCTGCTTGTTATTTCATACATTTTTAGACATTCTATTATCCATGCTTGGGGGATCCCCCCGTACACTTTTTCGTAGTCGATCCATGCCATAGCTAAATTCTTTCTCCTCCTTTTTACCTCCTTGAGGATCTTTTGATCTATATATAAGAGGTCATGTGTTCCTCTTTTTCCTTTTTGGCATCCTTTCTGCTCCTCGAGGATGAGTCCACGGTTATTAGTGGTAGATTTGTTCTCTCAGTTGTGCTGTCAGTATCTTCCACATAGTTGGTAAGCCCGTGATTGGCCTATTGTTGCTAGTTGATTGGCCTATAGTGTAGCAGTGTGGTTCTACCTTTTGTCATCCAGTCTGGTACGCCTGCTTCCTGTATACATCTTCTCAGGTTTTGGGCTAGCCTATCGTGTAAGGTTGTGAATTTTTGAACCAGTATGCATGTATCCCGTCGTGCCCTGGTGCTCTCCAGTTTGCCATTTTTCCTATGGTTTTCATTCACTGTTCCTTCTTCTATTTGTTGTAACTCTTCTTTCATGTCTTTAAGCCATTCGGCATTTCTATTGTGATCTCGTCGCTCTTCCCATATGTTACTCCAGTAGAGTTTTGTTTCTGTCGAATTTGGTTGTTCTGTTTTTGTTTTTCCTCCGTTCACATTTTGGTAGAATTGGTTTTCATTAGCTTCGAATGTTCTGTTTTGTTTGCATTGTTCAGATTTATATCTATATCGTCTCAATCTCTTTTCTTTTGCTTTTATTTTTTGGTCTAGTTCTTCATGTTTCTTGTTTAGTCTCTCCCTGTCAGTTGCATTTCCAATATTCCGTTTTCTCCACATATCTTTTTTCCTGTTGATCATTTTGGTTTCTTTTTTATGTTTGTGTATTTGGGTTTCTAGTCTTATTTCCCATCCAGGTTTTGTCGGTCCTCTTGTCCCCGGTTGTTTTTCTGATTTGAGATTCATACTTACCATTTTGGCGCCTGCGTAAATTAGGTTGTTTAAATCTGTGATTGTATTTGTTGGAATATGTGGGAGGTGCTTGCTAACCTTCTCTGTTTCTGTTTTTAATTTCTTCTGCTCTTGGTTCCTTAACGCTGGAAGCTCTGTTTTTTCCTCGTTCATCAGCTGTATTATTTTATTTATTTCATTTGCTTCATTCTCTGTTAGTTCTGTTTCATTGTTCTCGGTTTCCACGTTTGTAGACTTCGTTCTTTGTTGGTCCTCGGCCTTTGGTATTTTTACTTGTGAGGCTTCAACTTGTGAAGTTGCTCTACGTGCGGTTCCGTTGGGGGATGCTTCTTGTTCAGTTTCATCATTTATTTTTCGCTGTATTTCTGTTAGTTCTAGTTTAGAGAGCAAACCTTTCTTGAGTATCAGTCTTGCTTGGTCTGCAATTCTTTGTTCTGTCGCTTGGTGGTTACTGGATAGGTCCCATAGTTCTTTCATTCGTTTCCGATAACCTCTATATCTATATTTAGAATGACTTCTATAATAGCATTCCATTACGAGTCTATTCTCTTTTGTTGTCCATTTCTTTCGTCGTTTTTTTTTCTATTTTGATGGTAATCACGGCTGTGCTGTGTTTGTTCGGTATCATATTGTTCCCTGAAATTAGAGGTTATACTTACCTGTTCAGCGTCCATGTTATTTGAGGTTCTGAAATTAGAAAGTTGGCCAACATTCGCAGGATGACCAACGGGTCCCCATGCTGGCTACCGAAGGAGCATCTGCCGGTCATGACATCCAGATCTTTCTTCTCGGTCCCATCGTTTGGATTATTTATAATTGACATTTTTCATATTTTTGTGTTTGTGGCAACACCGAGCCCAGAATTGTTTTACCTGTGGTTCTGATGAAGGGATAGTGTAAAGCTCCCATGTATGCAAGAGGTATCGTGCACTATCACACATACATATGGGACATGAACAAAAAATAAAATAAATAAAAAATAAATAAATAAATAATAACTAAGTATTCTAATTAGTAGAAGTCGAAATTAATGCTCTGAAAGAGGGCGTTTGAAGATAGGTCTACCTTACACCATACTGCTTAGCCGCTGGAAATGTTGTATGGGAAAAGAGGAGGGTGGATATTTTCCCCGCCGCTTTAGTAGTATTTAATTCCCTATTTCAAAGACAAATTTCTACGTCAATATCGGTAAAAAGACTGGTTTCTGTTATAAATTCGAACTAACATTTAACTAGATAATTCGCTTATCGCCCGTCTGGTTATTTTTGCATTCATTTTTAGAGGATTTTCATTAAATTTGAATTGACAAACAGAATTATACGTTTATATTGAAACAAAGACTGCTTTCTGAAATAAATTCAAAGCAACATTTAACTTAAAAAAAAGACGTAAACTCACATTTCATTGGTTTCTTTAAAAGAGTTTTCTGTCACGAGTGTGCTAATCCCTAACCCTCACTGGGCTCCTGTCTTGAGTTAAATGCCAGGTCGTTGGTCAGTAGAGGGTAAGGGTAAGGAGGGGGTTGGGGTGGATAGCAGTTCTTTCTAGTACAAACATACGCGCATGTATATATATACACACATATGCAAACATTCTGCCTGTCTTTGCCAAAAAAAGAATAAAAAAGAGTTCCTCTTTTCCGCCAAGTAACAAATTCCGCCAGTCATCCGTCTGGTTATTTTTGCATTCATTTTTAGAGGATTTTCATTAAATTTGAATTGACAAACAGAATTATACGTTTATATCGAAACAGAGACTGCTTTCTGAAATAAATTCGAAATAACATTTAACTTTTTTTGTTGTTGTTTTTTTAAAAAAAGACGTAAACTCACATTTCGTTGGTTTCTTTAAAAGAATTTTCTGTCACGAGTGTGCTAATCCCTAACCCTCACTGGGCTCCTGTCTTGAGTTAAATGCAAGGTTGTTGGTAAGTAGAAGGTAAGGGTAAGGGTAAGGTAGGGGTGGGGGTGTATAGCAGTTCTTTCTAGTACAAACATACGCGCATATATATATATATGTATTATTATTATTATTATTATTATTATTATTATTATTATTATTATTATTATAACTCTTTGTTTCACTGATAATACTAAACCAACCGTGCTAGTGTATTTTATAAGCAATATAAATAAAACAGTAGATACATATATGTGTGTGTGTTTGTTTGTGTGTGTTTGTGTGTATATGGTTGTGTGTCTGTCTGTCTATTAAAATATTTAATCGTTAAATTCTTAAACTATTGGTCACATAACACTGAAATTAACGGGACATAGTAATCCTTCACCAAGGATGTTTTATAACGAGTAAAATTTTTGTTTGGATGGTTGAATAACCCGTACAGAAATATGTCGGCAAATGGAAATGCAAAATCTTCATTAGAACTTGCAGACATATTTCTATTAATTTTGCGCATGTATGAAGTGGTTTAATTTTAAATCTTTCTCATCTATCTGCCGAGAGCTCAAACGGTAGGGAACGCGGCTGGAGCGCTAAATGTTTTCGTTTCTATTCTAACTAATGACGCTCAAGTGATTATTTTTAATTTTTTGAAATCGGTACTATATATTAGATACAATATAATATTCAATAGAGAATTTTCTCTGTAATAATAAATACGAAATCTGCATGACTTAAACGTATTTTACAACCGGGAAAGGCTGGGCGCCCTTGCTAGTATAAACTATATACTGCTAAATGGTTATGCTGTTTTTGGACTTTTCGTGTTAGTAGACAAATAAAAGTATGTGGTTAATTGACAAAAACGAAATAGGCAGAGTACACTTTTGAAAGGCAGTAGTTTTTACCATGTCAATACGGAGTTAAAACTTCACGTAATCTAAAGGATTTTTAAAAACTGAATCCGTGTTGCATGAATTTTCAGAAATAAACATACATTTTGTTGGGTACAAATCACCTCTATCTGAGAACTAAGTAGAATCAACAAATCCTATGAATACCACTGGTTTCAGAAACTAAATGGAGACATTCATGCCATGTTTAACTGCATGCTACAAACACGTTCCTCTCATACCACTTTAGTGGCTCCTGTATTCTTTATGATAAATACATATTATATTTATACACTTTACATTACTTGTGGTTTCTTTCGTTTGTGACGCCTAGCACGGGTTTACAACAATACATAATAACATTAAAAAACATTAATGCTTTTAAAACTAAGTGACTCTTTTCTTGATAATTCATAAAAGGTCGACAAAAAGAATTTCGGCATTCGTTCAAAGCGAATTACTTTTACTTAGAAACATAACTTCTAATATATTTTACAAGCAAAAATAATACATAAATAGAATCATCGTAGTTACTTACTCTCTCATGCAATATTTAATATTGAGTAACGTATTTTTTTACAAAATTTCACAGATATTTTCTTTCATATTAGCTATAAAGCGGTAGAAGCTAGCTGAATATGGAAATTGATATGTCAATGACTACACTAACCAAGACCTCTCAATGGACGGGTATAAACTTCTCTAAAATATAATTTTAAATAAGTAACACTAAGAAAGTAGAAAGTAGATGTCAGGTCTACTTTTGGCAGCCTCGTAACACTCGTTTCCCATATTTTGTCCTTTTAGTCTTCACTTTTTATGAGCGATGTTTCTTACAAAGAGGGATGAATTATTGTCGGTATTTATCCAAATAGCACTTCTTCTTTGGCTACCTTGAAGCGATAATTTTAGTTCTTTACATCACGTAACTTTATGTCTTGTCTAGAGTGATTTCCATAAAAAGAAAAAGAAAACCCCTTAAAAGAGAAAAACAGAAAACAATGAACAACAATAGAAAATGAAACGGAGAAAAAATAGTGCGAACAAGAACTTGTGAGAAAATCTACGATATGAAATTTAGAATTATATATGGCATTGTCATTGCTCGTTTAATATATCTAGTTTGCGTCCAAAATGACTATAAAACATACAATTTTATATGTTAGTGGGACCTTTAGGGGCTAAATAAGTTCGACTTTTCATTTTTAGACTATACCGTTCTATTTTCCTAAATATCGATTGTTTCATTGAACACGAAAGTAACTAGGAATTGACTAATACAGAGTCATGCCCAAATTTCTTTTCCAAAAATTTGCGACTGCTTGAAAATAATTCCGATTAGGAAAAAGCCCTTTCTGGAAAGGATTACATCGAATCACATTTTATTTTCCTTAAAATCATATAATGATTCACAAGAAAATTGATTTTGTAGGAAAGAGGCTGTTAATGGAAAAGAAACAATAAAGACTGATTTTACCCTTATTTCCCTTCAAACAAGACACAGTAACACTGTGGCGTAAGGGATTACTATTTAAGACCAATTCTACAGGGATATTCTTGTAGACCCGTACTAGGGTTTACCAATGAAAGAAACCACAAGTAGCGTAAAGTGTATAAAATATAATATGTATTTATCATAAAGAATACAGGCGCCACTAAAGTGGTATGAGAGGAACGTGTTCGTAGCTTGCGGTTAAACATGATGTAAAGGTCTCCATTTATTCCCTGAAACCAGTGGTATTCATAGGACTGGTTGATTCCACTTAGTACTCCTATAGGGGTGATTTGTACCACACAACACCCCCCTCCCGAGCTTTTAATTCCCCTTGGATGATTGTATAGCTCTTTTTCCTCGGTTTGATCTCAATCGGGTCGGTCATTTTCCTTTTCCTGGACAACCGGCGTTGACCGGCTACTTGTGGTGTTACCAAGTCGAATGTGTCGTATATCTGGTCCATGACTTCTTGTTCAGCATGCGGTTGCCTTTCGTCATCAGTTATACGTTTCCGAATTTGGTTTAAATGTTTCTTGTGCGTAAATCTTGGACCTTCGATAATGTAGACCATTCGCCCGATCCTTTTCTGGACCTTTCCTAGTTCCCACATCGTGCTATTATTTTTGTGTACCTGGAAAAATACCTTTCTCCCAGGTAAATACCTCTTTTTTTTTAGAAACTATGGTATTTGGCGGTTTCACCTGTTTTGATAAAAGTTTCTCGAAGACCGGCCTAATTTTTCTCGCAAACATTAACTCTGCCGACATCTTCGCTGGAACGCTTTCATTTGGTGTAATTCGGTAAACTTGTAAAAACCGTTGTAATGCATTTTCTGAGGGCATTCCTTTAGCCTTTTTCAGGGCTCTTTTCAACGTGTCTACAAGCCTCTCTACCTGACCGTTCGATCAGGATGATATGTTGGCGTCGTTATGGGGTTAACCTGGAAATCCTCGCAGAAGCTTTTAAAATCTGCTGAAGTGAATTTAGTGCCATTGTCTGACACTAGACAATCAACCACACCAAACTAGCGAACAATTCGTGAAGAGCACTGATTGTAAAATCCGTTGTTGGACTTTTACATTGAAATACCTCAGGCCATTTTGAAAAACTGTCTACCAATATTAAATAATAGTTTCCATCTAGTGGGCCTGCGTAATCTATGTGTATTCTTTGCCATGGGTGGTCCGCCTTAGGCCACGAGCTAAATTGTATTGAGGGCGATTTTGCAGCCAATGCGCATCCCCTACACGACTTTAGCATGCCTTCTATATCAGTGTTCATACTCTTCCAGTGAATGTAGTCCCTTATGAGGTTCTTCATTCGCGTAGACCCAGGGTGCCCGTATGAAAATCCTTAAGAA
The DNA here is from genome assembly GCF_053919585.1 of Euprymna scolopes. Taxonomy (NCBI): domain Eukaryota; kingdom Metazoa; phylum Mollusca; class Cephalopoda; order Sepiida; family Sepiolidae; genus Euprymna; species Euprymna scolopes. Next base: position 99,708,474 of record NC_136496.1, on the reverse strand, counting down.
TTTTCTTTTGTAGTGTAGCTGAGATTACTACTCTTTCTCGGTACAACAGTACCTCATTGCACATAGAATAAGCTTACGCCGTTGATTCATCCGATTTAATATTTTGTTTCATTTCTTTGATGAAACTATCTTCTTCAGTCTTCCTTATTATATCTTTCAAAGTGACTGGTAGTTCATTGATCGTATTACACAGTATTTGCGTATAGTCCTTTTCACTTTGTAGTGACGCTATTACTGTGTCTTCTAGCGGTTCCCTTGATTTCGAGATTAATCGCGACAATCCGTCTGCGTGACTTAACTTCGCAGATGTAAGAAATTTTTTTTTTTCATACTGAAATCGTAAATCAGTAGAATGGTCCCCCATCTTTGCAGTCTGTTGGCTGTGTAAGTTGGCAGACCTTTTTTAGAGCCAAAGATGGTTATAAGCAGCTTATGATCAGTTTGTAATTTAAATTTACGACCGTGTAAAAATCGGTGAAAATTTGTAACACCGAATATGATTCCCAGTGCTCCCTTTTCGATTTGGGAGCAATTCTTCTCGACAGGAAGTAAAGTTCTTGACGCATGGGCGATTGGCTTAGTGGACCCATCAGGCATCTTGTGTAGAATGCACGCTCTGATCCCATCAGTTGCGACAATAATCTCTTGTTTCGGATTGAAATGAGTCAGGGATAAATCTGACGTTAATACATCTTTTAATTTCTTAAACGCTGCCTGGCACTCAGGCATCTAGTCCCATTTTTTGTCCTTTTTTAATAGTACATTCAATGTCGCACGCAATTCATGCATTATCTTAACGAAGGTTTGATAATAGTTCGTGATCCCTAAAAAAAACTCTGCAATATAGTTACATGAGGTTCTGGCACGTCTTTTATAGCTGTGGACCTGTCTGGATCGGGTTTCCTCCCGTCCTTATCTATGATATGATCCAGGTATTTAATTCGTTCAAAATAAATCGCATTTTGCTTTCTTCAATGTGAAGCCGTATTCTTTTATTCTGTCAAACACTTGAAATACATGATCTCTATGTTGGTCAACATTTTGACTACGCATAAGAATATCGTCCAGATAGCCTATTGCGAAATCCAAACCGCTTAACAAAGTATCAATTACCTGTTGGAAAATTGCAGGTGCTACTTTCATACCAAATGCTAATCTATTGAATTTATAAAGTCCTTTGTGCGTTGAAATACACAAAAGTTTCGAGCTATCTTCCTCTACTGGTATTTGTAGGTACGCCTCGCTGAAGTCTATTTTGGAAAAATATTTTCCGACATTTAACTTAGCGAAGATTTCGTCTGGGTTTGTAGTAGTGGATAGTGATGGTCCTTGAGCGCCGCATTCAATCCGGTCGAAAAGTCCGCGCATACCCTAATATCTTTAGATTTTTTTCACGTATATGGTAGGGGCTACCCACTCACTATAGTTAATAGGGCTTAGTGTTAACTAGTTTTTCCAATTCTTTTTCAATTTTTTCCCTCGAAATCGAACGGTACACTCCGTGGCTTTTTGAATATTGGTTTTGCTTCGTCCAGCAATTCGAATCTCGCCTTTATTGTTGTGCAGTTTCCAAGCTTTTCGGAGAAAACACTTGAGAAGGATTTCGACCGTTGGGGTTTCGACTTTGTGACAAAAATCACTCATTGGCGAGTCCCATAATTCAAATTCCTCAATCCAATCGGTCCAGAATAAGTTCATTGCGTTCCTTAGAACAAAAACGTTTAGCTTTTTGTCGTTCTTTTTAGTGACACATTAATAACTAGCTCACCCTCAAAATTTATTTTTTCACAATTTACCGATTTTGCGACTTTATTCGTCTTTGTCATCGTGCTTTCACGTATGAAAATGTATAATTGATAAATCCGACCCTGAATTAAGCTGTATTTTTACTTCTTTATTTCTGATTCACACCGTAACATATTTCCTTATGTTCTCTGTTGATGAAGGGTCCATTTTTGCTATTTTTACGTAACTCTTTTTTGCTACTTTTGCTCTGCAATATGAGGCCTTGTCCTCTGCTCGCTTGCATAGGTCACATGTTATTTTCCTTTGGTAGTGACATATATTGTACCCATGAGGTCCTCCACATTTGTTACAAGAGGTCCTAGGATTTTGTCTATCCTGATAATTTTGTGAAGGGTTCTTTTTGTCTCTTGGTTGGTAATTGCTGGCGGGTGGGTTTCCTTTATTTTTGAAACGTATTTTTTAATGTGCGCGATACCTGCTTCCTCTATATTTCGGGAATCTTGCTTCATTGCAACGAACTGCTGACAAAATAAATCAGGTTGTAATTCCGATTTATTTAGAGCACGACGTCTTATATCGACGTCTTTTGTAGCTATCAAACCTTGTGTGAATATTAAGTATTTGGAATTGTCCGCCGTTAATGACAACAATTTGAAATCGTCACAGTGCTTATTAACTATAGACGCAAATGTCGTATAGTACTGACTCTCCTTACGTGTAAGATTCATGCATTTCCATCTTTTATGAAAAGGGCTTCTTTTTGGACAGTATAACTCTATTGATAGTTTGACTGCCTCGTCAAACGACAATTCGTTGGTTTTTCTTGGTAAAATATAGTCCACGAATTTGTTATGTTCGGATGTTATTGAAGTGAATAGTATCAGTAAGTAAAGAATTGCCTTTTAGAAAGGTTTTATTAACTGTAAAATACACGTACGCTCTTGAAAGGATCGAGCGGGAAAATGAAACAGAGGGCGCTTTTATTATGAATGTCAATCCCAAGGGGGGATAACTCTTAACAACAAATTAAATCATAACATTTTCCCCGTCCTAAAGTATTCAAGTAAGGGGTAATTAATTATAGACAATTTTTTTTTTTTTTTTTTTTTTTTTTTACAATCACATAAGAATCATTTTATTTACAAATAACATATGAACCCAAACTGCAGTTTTTTCAGTATTTAGTCACAAAATCCTTATATTTACTAGGGAATTGTCGAACTCGGGACGACCTCCGCACAGATTGGCAGGAATGCTGATTTTCAGTATTATTTTTTAGTGAAATCTGATTTTCTTCAAGATCAGACGATTGATTTTTGTCTTCCTCATGACCAATGTTTTCATTAGTAGAAGGTTCAAATAAAGTCTCTGAAGTAGTAGGATTATTATTAGAGTTTTCTTCATTTGATGAGTTTGGAGCTAAGTCTCGAACGTTGACAGTGGTTTCAGTACCAGAAGGTAGTTGAACATAAGCGTAGTGGGGGTTGACATCTATTAGGGTGGCAGGCGTTACAGGAGGGTCATGTTTACTTGTTTTAGTGTGGTTTCTAATATATATTGGGCCTGGTTTAACCCAAGAAGGAATTGAAATTCCGGAAGCAGATTTACGACTATATTTAAATAGTCTATCATGGGGAGTCATATTAGTGGCAGTACAAAGTAATGATCTAATTGAATGAAGTGCGTCCGGTAGTATGTCTTCCCAATAAGGTAGTTTCATTTGATTAGAATGTAATGTTGTTTGAATGGCCTTCCATAAGGTACCGTTGAGTTTTTCAATCTGTCCATTACCTTCAGGATGATACCTACTTGTTTTAGAAGTAGCAATTCCTTTTTTGTGTAAAAAATCCTTTATTTCTCTTGCTAAGAAATCAGAAGCACGGTCAGTATGTATCATGTCAGGCAAACCAAAAATTGAAAAGAGTTTGTTTAGACAGTGGATAATGGTTTTGCTTGTCATATCTCTGCAAGGAAAAGCGAAAGGAAAACGGGAATACTCATCAATTAGAGTAAGTAGATATTTGTTGCCATGTATAGAAGTAGGTAGAGGGCCTTTAAAATCAAGATTTAATCGTTGAAAAGGTAATATGGCTTGAATGAGAGCCCCTCCATTGGTATTGGCGAATTTGGGTTTCAGTAATTGACAGGATGAGCAAGAGTCAGTAATATTCTTAATTTGATCCAAAGTAAAAGGGAGGTTCCTCGTTCTTATAAAATGGCTTAGTCTTGAAACACCAGGATGACATAATTGTTTATGTAAATCACGAAGATCTTGTAGATTGTAAGTAAGAGCAGAGATGCGAGAGAATGTGTCAGCAGCAATATTTTCAGGTCCAGGTCGATAAACTATAGTGAAATTGTATTGGGATAATTTTGGGATATTTTGTCATTCTTAATTTTGGATTTTCTTTTATTGTCGAATATGAAGCTGATGCTCTTCTGATCTGTGATGACTTTAAAGTGCCTGCCGAGTAGAAAATTTCGCCACTTACGGAGAGCTTCTACAATAGCGGCTGCCTCTTTTTCTACTGCATGGTGCTTAATTTCGTTAGTATTGAGAGTTCTTGAAAAAAATGCAATAGGACGACCTTCTTGATTTAGTGTTGCAGCAATGCAATAGTTACTAGCGTCCGTTTCTACTTCAAATTCTTTATTTGGATCTACCGTTATTAAAGTGGCGTCTTTTAGATCATTTTTCAATGTTTGAAAAGATTTTAATACAGATGGAGGTAGTGGAAATTCTTTGTTTTGATTTAGTAATAAAATTTTATCAGAAAATTTTTTAATGAATTTGCAGTAATAGGAAAACATTCCAACTATTCTTTTTTGAGATTTAAGATTCAGCGGAGGTGGTATTTCGAGTAATGGTTTTAGTCTTTGATAATCGGGAGCTATTTGATTATTTTCTATGGTGTAGCCGAGTAGAGTAATAGAACTAGAAGAAATTATGCTTTTATTTTCATTTAAAGTGATGTTATATTGTTTAGCAATTTTGTAGAATTTTTGAAGATTGTAATCGTGTTCTTCTTGATTTTTTCCGCATATAGTTACGTTATCAACATACACAAAGGTATCGGTTAGATTTTCTTTTTCTATAATATAGTCTATGCTCCTCTGGAAAGCACTTACTCCATTGGTGACGCCAAAAGGAAGACGAGTAAATTGAAAAAGTTTGCCACTTACTTCAAACGCAGTGAATTTACGATCAGCATGATTTATAGGTATTTGGTGATAAGCAGATTTTAGGTCGAGAGTAGAGAAGATGTTATATTGAGCGATGTCGTCTACCATCTTATTGATATTAGGCATTGGGTAAGCGTCTAGTTCCGTGAATCTATTAATGGTATCGCTGTAGTCGACTACCATTCTTTTCTTATGATTCTCATTCGAAGTTACAAGAACTTGCGCTCGCCACGGAGATATCGAAGGTTCAATTATGCCTTCTTTCAACATTCTAGCAGTCTCTTCTTTTATGAATTTGTTGGCGGCAAAAGTGTAACGTCGGGATTTTTTCGCAATAGGAGTAGTATGAGGAGAAAGATTAGAAAAGAGAGGAGGGGGTGGAACGTTTATGGTAGGAAAAAAATTATTCGTGTTTATAGCTCCAATTATAAGTTTGTCTCTAGGACCGTCGAATTTAAGTGTTACTTTTTTATATTTTTTAAAAATATCTTTTCCGATTATTAAATCAATGAAAAGGTTTTCAATGATTTCAATTGTTATTCCAGAATGGGTTTTATCTTTCAGTATTAAATCCACGACAGCTTCGCCAGTTATTTTAGCATGTTGATCGGAAGCAGCCAGAGCTATAGTTTTGTTTTTAGGTATTGTGAAGAGTTTAAGTTTTTTAGCAGTATTTTCATTAATGAATGTTTTTACACTGCCGGAGTCCACCATAGCGTTCACGAAGTGCCCGTTAATTTGGCATTGAGTGAATGTGACATCTTTGGAGTTAGTTCCTAGTCAGGATAGAGAAGGTGAGGGGTAGTCAGAGTCGTCATAAAGAACAGCAGTATGAGTGTTAGAAATAGAAGATTTACACACTTTAGCCCAATGACCATTTTTTTTGCATTTTTTACATTCGGCGTTTCGTGCAGGGCATAAATATCGAGGATGACGTGATTTTCCACAGAAAAAACAAACCCCTTTTGGATGCATATTTTCTTTAGTCACAGCTATACGATTGTAGCCCGAAGGATTATTTGTAGCTGCTACAGTAAAGTTATTTGCGTAGCTTATCGAATGCTTTTCTGCTTGTTCAAGAGATCTGGCCGTGGCATATGTGTCTTGTAAAGTCAGGATGGGTTTTTCTAACAGTCGTTGTCGGATGGACGAAGAAGAAATTCCACCGATGAAAGCTTCCCGAATGTATTGATTTTTGTTTTCTTCAGCAGAAACCGCTTCGAAGTTACATGTTTTGGCAAGCATTTCCAATTGTAGTATGAAGGCATCTATATTTTGTGTTGTTTGTTGCTTCGTCGTCATCAATCGATATCTATTATAAACAATATTTTCAGGTTTTAAATAAGCGGCGTCCAATGTTCTTAATGCACTATCGTAGTCGGTTTTATCGCTTATTAAATCGAAAACAGAGGCTGAAATACAATTGATCAAGGCAAAGAAATTATCTGAAGTGTTTTCGATTAATCCGTTATTATGTGAGCGGATATAATTCTGGAGGGTTAATTTCCAATGCCTATAGGATTTTTCGGAATTAGGGCATGTAGGTTCCACCTCGAATCTGTCGGGACGTAAGATTCGATCCATTATTTTATTTTATTTTTTTTTTTACAGTTAATAAAATTGAAGTGAATAGTATCAGTAAGTAAAGAATTGCCTTTTAGAAAGGTTTTATTAACTGTAAAATACACGTACGCTCTTGAAAGGATCGAGCGGGAAAATGAAACAGAGGGCGCTTTTATTATGAATGTCAATCCCAAAGAGGGATAACTCTTAACAACAAATTAAATCATAACACCTAACTTCCATAGCAATAAACGAACCTTCTTTTGATCAGTCCATGCATTGCAATGAATTTTTAAAAAGCTTTTCAATCTTCTGAAATACGCCTCAAATATTAGGTCATCCTCAGGAGCATAGTGAAATGTATCAATAGCTGACCAGATCGCATTTTGGAAAAAAGCGGTACTGATTTCTTCTCCGCTGTCCTTATTCACTAAAGCCTGTGTTATCAAATCCATTTTTTATCTGACTGGTTTTGTTGCTCTTAATATATTTTTTTCAATTCCAATATTTGTTCATTCATTTCTTTCCTATCTCTTGCCTGTTTTTCCTCGAAGAATTTTATTAAATCTAACTGCTTTTCCAATATCTGTGCGTTCATTTCTTTCTTTTCTCTTCCTCGTTCTTCTCCGAGATATTTTATTAAATTTAACTGTTTGTCTTAGTTTTGTTTCTGTATTGCCAATTGTTTCTCTTCGTTTTGTTTCTGTATTGCCAATTGTTTCTCTTCGTTTTGTTTCTGTATTGCCAATTGTTTCTCTTCGTTTTGTTTCTGTATTGCCAATTGCTCTTTTCGGAACCTTTTGTCAAGTTCTAATTGTTGACTTTGTTGGAATTTCAACATTTCCAAAATTTGTTTTGCAAACTCGTCCATTTTGTTTTTGGACAGTATAGAATTACTTAATGACAAAATGAGTTTTTTCAGAAACAACACAATTCGTTGATTTACTTTTCCTATAGAACCAAATCTATAAAAAAACCTTTATAAAATTCGTACCTGGTTATTTAACGAATATTTCTTTCATATATTTATTTCCTCGTGTGGAAATTTTTCTGAGAAAATAATTCGGCGTTTGAATTCATACACAAAGCAGCAGATTTCGTTTGTCATTTTTTAATTTTCGTAACGTGTAGGTACTGGGTTCAATTCCTTGTTGATCCTACACATTTTCCTCTTCTTTCTTTAAAAAGAAAAAGTTACTTATCTGTGAAAGAGAGTTTATATTTATATTGACTATTTTTTTTTATTTCTGTGCGAAAAAGAATGTCCTTTTTCCTTATCTCTTATGTTGCCGTGCTTAGCGAAATCGTTTTTTTTTCTTTTCGACGTGCAGTCCCGTCGACCAGTGAAAAGTTTATTTTAATCGGATTAAAACCCGACGTCTTTATTAATTTGTACGAATACTCGCTTTAGCCAATAAAATAAAATATATCATTTACTTTTGCAGGAGTTTTTTTTCCAACACTAATGCCTTTAAACCATAAGATGTATTAGCAAGACATGCTTTTTAGAACGACAATTTTTTTTGTACTTACTGAAAACGTGATCTCGTTAATTCAGTAATAATAATTCTCCACGCAATTCGTCTTATGAGTTCTGTTTCAGCTCGTAGTTTACGTTTAATGAGCTTTTTAACAGCAAGAATAAGGCTTTTTGGCGACATCTTTGTAAAATCCTTTTTTCAGCAAGAATTGTTGACCTTTTTTCGAAGTGTTCTTTATCCCGTATTTGTGGAATTTTACACTCGAATGTTGTTCCCCCCCCCAAACGTAGACAAGTAGTTTTTCCCGTTCTTCACCGAACTTTTGAAAAATAAATACTCTTGAAGTTTCGAATTTCCCCTGAGTGTAGGAAAAATTATTTCGAATATCCGCATGTTTTCTTTTTTTTCTTGAATCCTTTTGGTCGTCAAATGCTGTCTTCCAATGGCTGTTTTTTTAGAGTGAATTCGTTGCCCGAGTATTCGTCATTTAGTTGTGGTTAGCAATTGTTGTAGATTGATCCGGGAAGTTATTGAATCGTCCTCGTCAGCCAGTTGTTGTAGATCCGTGCTAGGGGTTACCAATGAAAGAAACCACAAGTAGTATAAAGTGCATAAAATATAATATGTATTTATCATAAAGATTACAGGAACCACTAAAGTGGCATGCGGTTAAACATGGTATTAATGTTTCCATTAGTCTCTGAAACCAGTGTGATTCATAGGACTGGTTGATTCCACTTAGTATTCCAATAGTGGTGATTTATATAGGGAGTTGAGCAGCGTGATGTCTGTTCACAGTACAATTGAATTTCTGCATGTCAGTACAGCCAAGAAAGAAGGGTCTCGAGAAGGAATTAAAAAGTTTAGCAATTCGGGTATAAAAACTATTAGAATGGAAGGCTTTCCGGCATCTATGGATATCAACAGTGTAGGGATAGGATTGTACAGCTTGTCGAGTTAGTCAGTGATAATTACGTCGAGGGGGGTACAAGTTCCTGTAGTTCATCCATTAAAATACTTGTAAAAAACGCACAGCGACACAACAGTTCGACGATGGGACAGAGGTTGGATTTTGGTTGATAACACGGGACCTATTTGGTCGATAACACGGGAGATTAAAAAAAAAACTTATATAAGAATGAAAGACTAGTGGCGAATGAACCGGCCCAAATATAGCACCAATACTCGACACATGAGAGAATGGTTGCCTTGTAGAAATATAGGATACTCTCAGGTGGAAGAAACTTTCTAGCACAATAGAGATAACCCACCTATCTTGCAGCAACTCTGATAATGTGTTCAATGCATTAGTGCCAATTCATGTTACTTGTGAATGTTAAGCCGAGGAGCTTGAAAAAAGAATTTCCGGGTAGTGTATTATCAGTCATTATAAGTGATTGAGAATGTTTCTTGTAATTTTTTTTAAAGAAACAATATTTGTCTTTAAATGTGTAAATATTTAATTATTAAATATTTAAAAATATTTAAATATTAGTCATTACATGTTACTATCCATTTCTGTCCCTATTACACGGCGGCTTGAAGGTCTTAATTTAAGGGCTCAGCTATTGCCTGAGATATATGTTCATTCCTTTTCTCCCATGTCCGTTATATAGAGCGGTCTATCTGATAATTTTCTTGTCGAAGAAGGATCTGGTTATATGAAGTATTCGTCCAGTAATACAAAATGATTTAATTTTCATGAGAAGACCATCATACCAAAGCCTGTGAAAAGCCTTAGATATATCTAGGGCTACTGCCCTAGCATCCCCTTCCTTATATAGTACGCGGTATATACGTTTAGAGATTACAGTTAAAATATATGCAGGAAAACGAGCTTACCTAAATTCATACTGTTGATTGGAAAGAAGTTTAGTATCTATGAAATGGTGGACTAATGCTTGATTGATTAAGGACTCAAAGATTTTAGTAAAGCGAGGGAGTAGGCCAGTAGGAAGATAATTGAGTGTCAGTTCTTTCACCAGAATATTTGAAAACTGGTCTCAGTAGTCAGCACATGTAGTCCTAGTCGTCTGGTTCTAGTTTAGATTCTCAGATTAAAGGCAGAGTATTGCGAATAGAGATTCTAATCCGTACCTGTGTCCTTACGGTGAAGTGTGAGATAAACAGACATATTAAAATGGTTACAGGGATGGAAGAGTTTGGTTATTATTACTTAGGGCTAAGATATCCGGGGGAGATTGCTACTAGAAATGATTCTAGATCGTCTAAGTTGGTTCACGAAAATTTGTGAATGCAAGCTTCAAGAGAGGATGCGAGTTGTTTTTGTTTGAGTGTGCGACTGGTTTGATCGCATTTTCTGCTTGTGCTGTCATTTTTTTTTAATAGTTTCAGTTTTAGCGTGAGAGATGTTGAACATAGTGGATGTGTATGACACTAAATATGCACACACACAAAAAGACCATCAGCTGATTCTTCATCCACAGGATTATGACCGCAGGAAATCCCACCGGATATGGGGCAGGATCCCTTACCATGCACGACAAGGCACTACAGCCATCCCAATATTATACAACTAGTGGTAGAGAAGCAGCTCTAAGCACTACCAAAGAGTTATGACTCCTTTACTATCAGTCAGAATACTGCAGCCGGACAAACTGGCAAACCAGCACCCTCAAGCCTGTTAGACAAGGGTAGCCGGGTCTAATAGCGTAATAACTTCTTCATGCGTATAATAGATTTTAACATATTCAAACATATTTTATTTTAGGAAAAGCTATTGACAACAGGCTTTGACTTGTCAGGGGAGAGGGCTGCTTCACATACTCATCAATAACATTATCAAATGCCCTCTTACAGTGATCCCCTTTCTCTTTGCCCCTATCTCTCTCCCTCCTTCTCTTTCTCTCTCCCTCTCTTTTCTCTTTAACATTGTGCGAATTTACATCTAGGTCAAATCTGGCTGGCTTCAAAATTTGGAACATATGAAGTGATGATCATATGCAGAATAAATTGTAGCAAGGAATGAGACCAATTGACATTCCAGAATTGACATTTATTCTACATAGAACTGAGAATATAAAATAACATATAACAACAAGCATAATAACAACAAGCATAATAACAACAAGCATAATAACAAGGTATATAACAAAAATGCAACAAGGCATGCAGTCGTAAAAGATATAGAACTACATAGCATTTTTCTATTAATTGCGTAGGTATTTCAATGGAAAATAGTTGTAAATTATATATATATATATATATATATATATATATATATATAATTTATATATATATATGTATGTGTGTGCGTATGTTTGTGTATATAATTTACTAATATTCACCATTAAAATATGTACAAATTATATATATATATATACATACATATAAAGAGAGAAAGTAAGAGAGAGGGAGAGAGAAAAGGAGAATGAGAGGGATTATTAGAACAAAAAACATTAATGTACGTTATCATAGATTCAATGAGAATATTTTTTTATAACCTGTATTGTATATATGTATATTGTATATATTTAAATAAGGGAGTAGTCACCAACAATGTGTATTTTTTAACATTATTTTATTATTCCGTGTCTTGGTTTTTCATTGAGAATTATGTTTGGATCATTATAATAATGTTTTTAAGTCATTGAAATCGTTTACGTACGTTTCAGGCGGTCTGATGCGTCCTCGTCAGAAATTATTTTCAAATGTGTAAAAATGGCAATTTTCGTTAGTTTGAAGTTTTTCCAAGGGGTGGAGGCTTGTAAGTGTTTATTATACATTGGTATGCTTTTTTTTTATTGCTTTTTATTTGGTTTGTCCAGGGAGACTTTGACCTGGCTGTAGTCAGTCAGTCGCTATTTCTTTCTGCTAATGTGTTTTTTCTTTTCCTTTAGGGTGGGGTAGGGTGTGTGTGTGTGTGTGTGTGTGTGTGTGTGTGTGTGTGTGTGTGTGTGTGTGTGTGTGTGTGTGTGTGTGTGTGTGTGTGTGTTTATGTGTGTGTGTGTGCGCGTGTGTGTGTATGTGTGGGGAGAGGGGACTGGCTCTTCTGAAGTAAGGGTAGGGGTTCTTTTATTCTATTTTGATATTTATTTTTTGGATTCTTGGATTTTAATATTGTGATTTTTTTCGTTGTAGTCTTATATTATGTTTGTTTAGAAAGAGGGGTGTATTTAAAATAGGGGATTTTTTAATGTTTCTATTTATTTGTCTCCCCATGTGGGTATGGCTAGACCCAGGATCGGTTCCTAGTGTGGGGAAGATTTTGTTCCCCAGAGGGGGGGCATTGGGGGGTGTAGGTATGGGAGGGGGATGATAGAAGGGAAGATAGTCGTTTCAGTCATGAGGGGGTTCTCCTCCCCTGACTGATGAGGGAGCGAGGTGTTGGAACAGATATTATACTACGGTTCTAGAGGGGTGCAATATTTCGTCAAAATAAATACCCCGACAAACCCGACAAGCAGCAAAATCTCACCTCGACACAGTAGAAATACTTAGATGTAAGAAAGCGTTCTACTCTAATAGTTGTTTCCCTAGAACTACTAGACTTTGGAATTCCCCTCCGTTTCCTGTTTCCCCAAGTGTACTGACATGCAGAAGTTCAAGTGTAATGTAAACAAACATCTTTCTGCTCAACTCCCTACATAGTACCCCTACAAATTATGTCCCAGATAGTAGGCCCCTATATCAAAGTGGCACTGCGCCTTGTTCGGGGTGAAAATGCAATAAAAACATTTAAATATGTAATGTTTTCAAGAAACTAGGTAGTCATGATAGAGAATCAGTCAGATGAAGAACCAGTCTGTCTTGATCAACCAAATTTTAACTTAAATCCAGTATGCCAAGATCAATGAAACTCAGATATTCCTACAGACACTATAATAATGTATAATTTTAAAACACACACACACACGCACACGCAAACACACATACATACACACAGACACAGAGAGAGACACACACACACACACACACACACACACATATATATATATATATATATATATATATATATATATATATATATATATATATATATATATATGAGAAAAGCTTTAATACGAATAGTTGTGATCGGTTAAAAATAATTATTATTATTTTTATTTAGAAATATAGTTTTATCAATCGAATGTGAGTTACTTACGCGCGAAAGAGCAGGACACAAAATGTTTTAAATAATAATAATAATAGAATAACAATAACAAAGACTTTCGCTAGCGAGGACTACTATTGACCGTAACCAGTTATACAGTCCTTTTGAAATTTTCATCTCTATTTTTCTCGTTATGTACTGAATATTTGTTAATGAAACCTATATGGAATATGTTCCGTATTAAATTTTAAAGATTGTCTGTTCTGAAAGAAGTTTAAAAAGATTTAATCTAAAAAAGTTATTTTAAAGTTTTTGTTAAAAAAATTCAGATTTTCTCATTATTCAGACCGGTATTACAAAGAGGGGTTGCAAAAAATGAGTTGTGATGTGAGGAGAAATACAAACTGAAACAGAGAGAATATTCAGACCTGTAATAATACAAAGAGGGGGTTGCAAAAATGAGTTATGGTGTGAGGAGAAATACAAACTGAAATAGAAGGAGAGTTTTAAATATAATCTTAAATAGATAAGATACAAGTTAGAAAAGCATTTCATCCACGGTATGAAAAATTTTAATCAAAATGTTTTTACTATAGGCTTTAAAAATAAAGGTACAAGATTCAATTAGAAATTTATTTATCTTTAAAGTGCCCTTTTATAAATTCTACAAAGTAAAGTATAAAAATTTAATTTAAATTGAATCAAAAAATTAACTTGGATTTATTTTATGTAATGTACATTTTTTTTGCAATTTAAAAACATTATATTTCATCTAGCAATTAATCACATAGATATAAAATTTTCAATGATATTTTTTAAAATATAGTTTTGTTTGATCGTTTTGTTTTACGATATATTGACTTGTATCCAGATTATTTAATACCGATTCTATAAATTTAAAGAAAAAATTATTTGTCATGTTTTTTACATCTTCAAGTATTTTTCATGGAGTTTAGTTATGCCGTTTTGTAGAAGAAAATCGCTGTTTATATTTTTGATTTGCAGAACATGATTGAGTCTTGCTAATGGAAAAAATAACAATAGCATCAATGTTTGATGCATTTTATCGGGATGCAGTGTATATTCAGACAGATTGGTCTGGTAGCACCATGGTAAAATAGAGATAATGAATATTAAACATTAAATAATATTTCCTTTTGAATTTGATTGAAAGGAAAAAAAATATAAGTATAAATGAAAATCTGTAAGGTATTATACACTATTTTTTGTATCTTATAAAAATATATGTTCTCAATAGAGGTAATAACTATTATCGATGAATAAAGTGTTTTGCCAATGATTATAAAATGTCTCTTCAAACAATTAAGGTTTCTATTGTGTTAAGTAACCAGTTCTAATCGTACTCTAATGAGCTATTACAGAAACCTTTGCGTTAATTTGAAGAAATTTATAATATATATATATATTTTTTTTTACACAGTGGTCACCACTTATCAAGGCCCGGAAGCCACTCAGGGATAAGGGTTATTGCAAGTACAGTACGTTAGTGTAGAGATTTGATGAAGTGTTTACTTAAGGAGGCGGTTCATTAGGAACTTGTTTACGTTGGACTTGAAGACATCCAGGTTGTAGACAGGTGGGAAACAGGCAGAGGGAACAGAGTTCCACAGGCGTGCACTTCTAAGAAAGAAGCTTTGTTCATGGAATCTACGCTTTGATTTAGGCAGAGATAAAGAGTGGGGAAAAATTTTTGACAGTGGATTCAGCTAGACGGGTGTTTTTCGTGAAAGATTGGCGAGGGGGGACCAGAGATTGGAGTTCAGACGAGCACCTGCCATGGAAATAACGATAAAACAAGGATAGGCTCGCAACGTCTCTTCTGTGGGAGAGAGGCTGCAGGGAAGAGAAAAGGGCACCCCCCACTAAGCCACGAAGTCTATTTTGTACTCTGTCAAGGCAGGATAGGCTGTTTTTAGCAGCTCCTGTCCAGATATGGTAGCAGTATTACATCCTTGGACGTACTTGGCTTTTATATAGATAGAGAATTGCATCAGTAGTGAGATACCTTCTGGAGCGGTAGAAGGATCCCACCATATTTCCTGCGACCTTGGCAATAGACTTGATGTACGTGTTCCATTTCAGATCAGGAGTAAAGGACAAACCAGAAGCTTGTCAAAACATGGGGTTTTTCCTAGTCGAGAGCGATCCATTTCAATTGATGTCAGATGGGGATCAGAGCGTTGATGATGTAAGGATAGGAGTTTGGTTTTAGATGCATTAAAGGTAACCAGCCACGTCTTCCCCCACTGAACCACGCGCTCGAGATCAGAGGAGAGAGAATCAGAGAGAACTTTGTCATTTACAGCCTTTGGTGCGTTGCCGTAGATGGTCGTGTAATCAGCATAGATGCAAACGAATGATTTAAGTATGTTTTTAGGGAGATCATTGACGTTTGACCCTTGAAGGACTGCAGCATTAATACTGCAGGCCTCTGATTTTTGTCCATCGACCACTACTCTTATGAGCCTATCGGAGAGAAATGATTTAATGATTGAAAAAACAATTCCAGTTATACCGTAGCTGGAAATCTTCTGAAGTAGGCCCTTATGCAATACCTTGTCGAAGGCCTGTGATATGTCAAGAGCAATTGCCCTAGAAAGGAAGCCTTTGTCAAGAGATTCAGTAATCCTGTGAGATATAACCGTTAGCACATCTACGGTAGATCTTGCAGAACGGTAACCATATTGTGTGTCACTAAGAAGGTTATTTCTGCTGAGGTGGTTGACTATTTCTCTATTTAATATCGATTCCAGCAACTTACTCATAACACACGGGAGACTTATTTATCTGTCCTGAGAGGGAGATGACTTATCACCTGAATTCTTAAATACTTGGCATACTGATGAGGTTTTCCAGGGAGTCGGAAAGCACTTCTCCTCAAGGACAACGCTTAAACAGTTTTGTAAGTATGGGAGCAAGTTTTGGTTGAAGCTTTTTTAACACTATAATTGAGATGCCGTCAGGGCCAGTTGCTTTACTGGAATCAAGTTTCTTGATTAGCTTGGCGACCCCATGCACAGATATTTGTATGTTACCTAGCGTGTTCTGTATTATAGGAGGAAATATAGGGAGTTGATGGCCTTCGTCGCATAGGGTAGAATTAGCTGCAAAGTTCTTTGCAAATAGTTTGGCCTTGTCTGATGCTGACGAGATGATCTCAAGTCATTTGATAATGATTGGGATAGAACGCACAATTGTGTTCAGGATCCTATTTGTTATTTGCAAAAACTGGTGGGAACCAAACCGCTTATCAGCTACTTTGGATTTAACAGACTGGGCATATAGATCTCTTGCATTTTTTATTACTCTTTTACAGTGGTTGCTGGCGTTCCCGAAAGCAGCTTTAGTCTCAGTGCATCTATTACGTTGGTAGTTATGGAAAAAGTGATTTCTGTGCGTGATAGCAGCAACACATTCTGGGGGAGAACCATGGCTGGCTGTTAGGTTTTTATTGGGAATTTTTAGATGGTATGAATCGGTCTATGCCTACAATTAACCATTCGGTCAGATCTGATACTATAGAGGACACATTCTTTTTAAACATGGAATGCAGAGGTAGATCAGATATGAATGTACGGAAGCTATCCCAGTCAGCCATAGAGTATCGGTATACAGTACGGTGGAGGGGTACGTCTGGGGACTTATTACATTTCATTTTTATCTTAACTGATATGACGGAGTGATCGGAGGATCCTAGAGGAGAATGAACGGAACATGAACATAGCTCAGGGGAAGTTGAGAGGAAAAGGTCTAGGAGGCTTGCATATTGACCAGTAGTATCGGGCACACGGGTGGGTTCGCGAACAATCTGAGTGAGGTCATAAGCAATATATATATATATATATATATATATATATATATATATATATATATATATTATAAACTTAAAAATATTAAAAAATGTTAAAAACTTGCAATGGTGTTTACACTCTTTTAAATATACATTTTTTCTCATTGGAACCACACAACCATATATATATATATATATATATATATATATATATATATATATATATATATATATATATATATATATATCGCGATTAAGCTACACTGAATATTCCGCTTTTCATCCACTCTTCATGATTATGCGCGAATTTTATGATTGTCTGTCGTTTTTATATACGTACCTTCTATTGAGATTTTAGTCAGCCAATCAGCTTTCTAGTATCCACTGCGCCCTTCCTATCAGCCAATGATTGGCTAACTAAAATCTCAATAGAAGGTGCGTATATAAAAACGACAGACAACCACAAAATTCGCGCATAAGCCTGAAGAATCCTAAAGTGGATGAAACGCGGAATATTCAGTGTAGCTTAATCGCCATATATATTTTATAAATTACTAACAAGCTCTACCTCCGTATTGAGCACTTTTGAAGTAAATACTTAAAGTTTACGCATAAATTTATATTTTTGTATATTCATTTTATGTGAGTAAATTAAGTAGTTATATATATATATATATATATATATATATATATATATATATATATATATATATATATATATAGCTGAATGTGTGTGTGTGTGTGGTCACGAATAGGCTCCTATATGGTTGACTATTTTAAAAAACTGATTACATATAATGATAGAAGATGTATCGAGACACAGGAATGGGTATGTTTGATCTGGCAGAACGGTGGTTCATTAAAATGGTGGGGTCTGCGTTCGCGCCCGATCCTCAAAATATGGAAATAAAAAATTTTAAATAAAAAAATATGTTTATAAGTGTTTTTGATATAGATGTACATAATAATACTTTCATAAGTATGTTTTAACTTGAATAGGGATGGTATAATAAAATTGTGGGGTATGCGATCGCGCCTGGCCTCCATAGAATGGAAATAGGCACAAACTTTAATAAAGACTTTCCATATCTATTTACGTAAGTATACTCTGATAATTATGTTTCTGTTTGAAGAAATATGGTATAATAAAATTATGGGGTGTTCGTTCGCGCTTGACCTCCATAGAATGGAAATATGTCACAAAGTTTAACAAGGTTTTTCTAATATAAATCCACAGAATATTGTGATAAATGTTTCAGTGTGAACAGCTATGGTATAATAAATTATGGGGTTTATCTATTTTATTTTTACTTTCATATTTTACTTTGGTTTTGATACTCCCAAATTCAGAGCTATCCCATTACAACCCTTCCTTTTCATAACCTATAATATAATACTTTAATAAATCAAAGTCTATTTTCTGTAGGCTGTTTTTGAACCCAGTCAACGACGGGTACTTTTGCTAATATATATATATATATATATATATATATATATATATATATATATATATATATATATATATATATATATATATATATATCGTCAGATTATGTTGAAAGGAAATTTATAGTGTTCCATCGACAAAAATGTGAGATGTAAAATACATTTATTTAAAAACTTTATGTTAGATGTAGTCCAAATATTACCGGTAACATTATATATACATATATATACATACATATATATATATATATATATATATATATATATATATATATATATATATATATATATATATATTCCGTAATTGCAAGACAAACTCATCTCTCTCTCCGAACGTAAAAGATTTCCTCTTCTTCCTAAAAATGCCGACCATCGCTACAGCTCATGTTGAATGAGGGCGGACCCTGTTGTCTGACTTTGTCTGTTTACTTTTAGTAATGAATAAAAAAAATTGTTACCCTTCATAATAGCAGCTGGTGAATTATATACTTTTTTTTTTACATAAAACAATCATGATATACATATATTTATATATATATATATATGTATATATATATATGTGTGTGTGTGTGTGCGTGTGTGTGCGTGTGTGTGTACGTATGTATGTATGTGTGTGTTTTGTTTACATGCTTCTTTGGCCTATACAGATGAATAAATTATTTATAATCGCAGTAGTTTTGTTGTATAATTTAATGTAAGGTAAAAAGCACATCCACGCTTAATCTTTCCTTACCATTCCTCCAATAACGTGATATATATATGTATATATATATATATATATATATATATATATATATATTTATTACATAATAATTAGCCTAAACACACACACATTTTCTTTCTCCTACTGTTTCTCTTTCTCTCTTGAAGCCAACATTAAATATCAACTCAAAAATGATAAGGACATTCGTTTTATCTTGAAGTAACATTTTTGTTCATGAAAAGTATCGACTGTATAAATATATATATATATATATATATATATATATATATATATATATATATATATATACTTGTTATCAATGCTTCAAATTCTCCTCTTCAGATCTTGATTTTAATCAGTGTCTCAACAAAACACTTCATTTTGTTTTCAAAGCACGCGTCGAATGACATGAAAACAGCTTACTCAAGAAAAAAATTCAGTAGACTCTACAATAAAAAACGTTTATTTACAATTATTTACTAATGAATTAGTTAGTACTTATCAAAGCCTAAGGCCTTCGACGTATATACCCCCGATAAAACCACTTAGCAACAAAATCAAGCCCATCATTGCTGAGGTCCCTAAATGCCAGAAAGATAATAGAAAGCTCTAGAAAGTTTTTTCCTCGAACAGCTAGACTTTGGAATTCCCTCCCTGCTACCTGCTTCTCTGACTGTACTAATATTCTGAAATTCAAATGTAATGTAAACCAACATCTTGTTAATCTTTCGTAGGCATGGTCTCAAATAGTAACCCCTTACGTGCAAGTGGTGATATACAAAAGGACAGGGGTTAATGAAATGGTTGTCAGTTGAGGACCGAAGAACCGCATGAGAGGTCAGAGAGTGGTTGACGAAATAAATCAAGCTCGATTTCTTGTGGAAATTGATCATGAAAGGAATATGTTGTCATTACCTTACAAAAAGCCATAACGAGCATCTCCATCTTTTGTATTAAAACATTGAATTCGGTAGTCATGGTAACATATTAAATGCAGCATAACACTTTATATTATACATCTTGATGACTTAACGTTTCCAATTCTGTTTGCGTGTGCAATGCCATTAAATAAACAGTTAAGTTAGTATATGTTGCTAGGATTAATCAAAGAAACATCAAAGGTGGAAAAATGAGACTAGTACAAGATTTCTGATTTTGTGTTTTCTTGCATTTTTTTACATCATCATCATCATTATTATTATCATCACCATCATCAAAGAGGTGATGGCGGTTAAATGGTTAACGACACGATCTGAGAACCTGGGTGTGCCAAGTTCGAATCCAATTCGTTCTTACAGATTTAATATTATTAGGCTCAGATAATGAGCAGAAATTCAGGAGACAAGTTATGTGTTATTAGGATCAGTAATAACTTATGAATGCATATAGATAGGTGCGCAGGAGGGGTCATGAGTCATCTATTGGATAAACAGTCTAAAAGTATCACAAAAGCATTGAAATAATTATTATGCCAATTTTTGGATATTTTCCGCTCTGACTCATAAGAAAAATAAGAACTCATTAACTTTAAAAAGAAAAAAAAATGGACATGATTACATGAATTCAAACATAATCGGAAACGTGGTTGCAATTGTGTATAAAAATACCCCTTCTGGAATGGGTAAAAATAATTCTCCCAACAGCAGTTTTGCGGCAATTTCACGTCTTCCTACGAAGATTAATAACAATCACTCGAATTGTAAGCATAACATTAATTACCCTCAATAACAGATAGACATTTAGCTTTACCTACTAATACCAATAATAACCCTATTTGCATTAAATTAAATAAACTAGGTATTAGTATAGGTCAAATAACTTCATCCACTATAATGGATACAATCCAGAAAATTTACTAAATTTGACACTAGATCTACAGTTAAAGCAGGCATCTAATCCATCGTTTGTCTAGCTTGTAATAAGATTTACATCTGAGAAATCCAACGCTCTCCGAGAATTTATGAGACACACTAGAGAAATCAAAACTAACAGTATACTCAACGCCTTATGTTCCTATACACTGGAATAAGGACACCATCTTTCAATTTACTACATTAATTAAACCTATACAAAATGAGTCCAGTCGACCACTAATTGATTCATTTACTATGGTCCACTAAAAATATAATTAAACAAATAAGGCGTTTTTATTATGTTTCCTAACCACTCCTACCTAAGTTTATTATCAATGGATGGGTTACCTGTTTTTATAATTACGATTTTTGGTTCTTGTTTTGTTTATATTTTCTCCTTTTCCTTTCCCAACACACACACACACACACACACACACACACACACACACACACACACACACACATATATATATATATATATATATATATATATATATATATATATATATATATATATATATATATATATCTGTGAGGTTTGTTACTTGCTAATGGAGTCAGAGATGGCTTCGTTGCCTGGTTCGAATCTCCCGATCGGCTGTAATCGTAACTCCCAGCACTGATAATTTCCAAAAGGATGAACAACTAGTGTCTGTAGGTATTAAATAATTATATATAATTATATATATATATATATATATATATATATATATGTATATATATATATAGTAAGTTATGAAATATATATAGCGATTAAGCTACACAGAGTATTTCGCGTTTCATCCACGCTAGGATTCATCAGGCTTATGCGAGAATTTTGTGGTTGTCTCGTGTTTTTATATACGCACCTTCTATTGAGTTTTTAGTAAACCAATCAGCTTTCTAGTTTGCACCTCACCTTCCTAATCAGCCAAATGAGCAGGCACTTACAGGACAAAGGCCCACACACACACACACACACACATATATATATATATATATATATATATATATATATATATATATATATATATATATATATATATAATTAGTACCAAAACTATTCAACGATACGGGAGATTAATTTACTTAATGACAGAATAATGTTCCAACGAAATACATTTTAATATAGTTTTAAAGGTTTTAAATAAACTTTCAAGACTATATATATATATATATATATATATATATATATATATATAGAGAGAGAGAGAGAGAGAGAGAGAGAGAGAGACAGACAGACAGACAGACAGACAGACAGAGACAGAGAGACAGAGAGACAGGCCGACAGACAGACAGACAGAAGAAAAGAGAAAATAAGAACAAAAGAGAAAAGAGAGCGGCAAATAGGGTGTGGCAGTCCCTTTAGGGTCTAAATAGGCGGGGACTGTTTGCGTTTGGTTGAAAGATATGTTTGCCCTGACTGCAAGCCTGTTGTTCTGTAGAGAAACAAAGTAATATTATAAAATAAAACACCGTAATGTACTTTAAAATGTACTTGTATTCATTGAAAGGAAACTTATTTTTAGAACAATGATATTTAAATTACATTATGGCCGATGTCAAGATCAAGCACTGGATTTAAAAAATGGATATAGAAAATTCACAGATGGACTTGGGGTTGTTGACTTTTTTATTTTCTCCTTGAATGTAGCATTTAAATTATGTTTTGTACATAATGAAAGGAGAAAGTACAAGCGTATATCCATTATGTAAGACTCTCCCAATAATCTTAAAGAAATCCGTATCTCTAACTGATCTTACATCAAGGGAAGTAATTCAGTATATATTTAAGCGGACAAAAATATCAGCAGTAGATGACGGAAGCATTAGCATTATTTCTAGTGTGGGACGATTCTAATATTTTTCCCGATTCCGATACAGTCACCGATTCTGTTCTAAATTCCTAGAGTCGATGCGATTACCGATTTTTATTCTTTTAAATCCGCTAAATACTTTTGTATTACAGTAAAAACCGATGTAATGTGTTCGTATATTTTCACAAACGGCAATAGTACATTAATGGAGGGTTTACTGATAATTTAAAATCAATAAATATTTATCATTTTATCGTTAGTACCAGCAATTAAAAATTAAGTTTGAAAACCACATATAAAAGAATCTTTTATATCATTCGGGAAATAGACTTAGATTTTTTTTTCCGATTCCGATATCGAATCAAATACCCCAAAATATTCCGATTTTTCAAATTCCTGATTTTGATTCCGATTAATCATTCCAACACTAATAACTTGTAATGTAAATAAAACAAGACCTATTTTTCAAGTGACTTTAATGATAGTTCAGTTGAAAAGGATCATGTCGTTATTTTTACGGCAGAGACACACGAGTAAACAAATACCATTCATCCGCAACATCATATTTTATGCACAGTCATTGTTCGCTGCGTCTTTCTCTTGTTCTCTTTTTATTATCCATTTCTAAATTGCCGTGTATGTTTTTGGGTTATCACTTTTAACGGATTTGGGGTTACACGCTGCATTTAATTACTAGTCTTAAGATGTATTACATCAATCAATTCAGTTTGGGCGTTTCATGATCATCATATTATATGAATCCAAATATTCTATTGTTGGCATTGGTTTCCACGATATTTTTCTAGTCAGAATTCTTTCTATAAAGACATCGGGTACTTATCGGAAGGACCACGTAAAGATTGCCAGCATCCTAAGTAAAAGTGATTGTTGCGGATTCGAACTTGGAACACCCAATCGCCAATCAGTTCGTTAACCATTTAACCACCGTCATCCTGCACTTAATAATGAACATAGATTTTTCCAACTTAAGCGTGACAGACAAGAGAAAATGCTATTTCATGTTTACGTGTGACAGACGGAGTCTTTACAAAGCATCTGCAAATTCTTTTTTGAACATAAGCATGACGCACCAAGGAAAATGATATTTTAAAATGAAGCGTGACAGGCTAACAAGAAAATTGTTTCAACGGCTAACGTGAAAGACCAACGCAAATGTTATTGAAAACAAAAGCTTGTAAGATAAATGATAATTCTATTTATGACTGAAACATGACAGATCAACGAAAATCTTATTTCAAACTTAATGCTGTTTTAAAATTATGAGTGACAGACCAACGAAATTGTTACTGAAAAGTTAAGTATGACACACCAACGATAATTCTATTTTAAGCATAAGCGTGACAGACCAAGAGTTCACGGACAAAGCCACTGACATATTTGCGATGACGTATCTAAAAGACTCTGATCCTCGTCATATGGATGCAATGACTGTACAATGTACATCCCATAAAATAATGCAACCGTAACACAAGTGTTTAGAATATTCTGGCACAATAATTTCTACGCTTAATATAAGGATATTTATTTAACTATCGCCCTTGCACGAAAATAACTTTAAGCTATATATGGAAATCGCCCCAGATAGTGCATGAAGCCACTTGATTAAGGAGCAATCGTGAACGATATATGATTATCCTAATGATAGATTACTATATGCGTGTGGTGTGGTACGTGTGGTTCTTGCTTACTTGTTTATACCTATGCATATTGGATGTCGTACAAAACGATAACACAATTTTGTTTGTCACCATACATACTGGATGATGTTACATATGTACATCTATACATAAACAAGAAAAAGAACCAAAATCTAAATCTTTTCTTTTTTTTTTTCCTAAACTACTCTTCTCCCTTTTAATTTTATGGTAATTACCAACATCTATCCAAGCTAGGTGCCCAATCCAGCACATATGACTACGTATGACGTTCAATTATATTTCAGACGCACCTGGTTGATGTAGAACAGTAAGGTGGGACAATTACTTCTAGCTTCTATATACTTTTCTCTATTTGTACTGGACTTATGTCGGTTAAATCTTCGTTATGCATGCTACTTTTGAGCAATGGCAGCTGCACAAACAGAAATAAACCATTGGAGAGAGTGGAGTTTGCTACAGAATTTCCGCGTGGGAACATGTGTTTCAATTGCCGTTTTGAACCATTCAGTGTTCTCATTTGCGCACTTTTCAGCGTGAAGAGAAAAGATGTTTCCCCATGGGGCATCTCTGGTCAGATCTCTGATTGCTTCCCAGTCAGCCTTTTTATAATACCTTGTCGTTTTGAGCAATGGCTTTTAAGTTTGGGGTCGAGAATTTAGGGCGATTTCTACCATTATCACAACGTGATCAGCATTCCCGAGTGGGCTATGGACATTCGTTACACAATCATCCGAAACTGTGGTCAGAAATAGATCTAGAAGTGAAACATGATCGTGGAAACTTGTCAGAAACGTAACCGTCTGTGATGATAAGAAAATGGATAGTCACATTCAATGCTGCCAAGACTAAGCTTGTTTCCGTCAACAATTACAAGAAACCTTCTCAACCACAAATAACTATGGTTAAAGATACATTACCTGAAAGTACTTCCTTCAAACTCCTACGATTAATGTTCACATGGAACATGAGGAAACAAGTACATAGGGAGCGTTGCACAGGCTGCTGCGAAGAAGGTGTGCTCTCTTTACCGTGCTAGAAAGTTATTTACGCCTGAAAGTATTCTGTATCTCTACAAGGCCACCATTCGCCCATGAATGGAATATTGTTGTCACATTCGGGCTAGTTCAGTTAGAAGTCGGGGGACAGAGACTAATAGTTTTATAGAATCTCCGACAGTTGACGGACTGTGTAAGCTAGTCAAAGATGACTTAGTCAGGGTAGGGAAACACTACAGACTGAACGTGACACCAGACACGAGAACACCCGATTTAGTTAAGATGATAGCAGACCATCTCTTTGAGAACTGCATGTTCGACGAAAACGATAAAGAATGAGAAATGCCACGCGCAAAATATCGAGCGTAGAGTAAAGACGGATGAGGTAGTTCGCTCATCCTGGTCAGGTATGAATGCCAAACGGACACTCCGTGCAAAACGGAGACACACCCTCCTTGCAGTGTAGTAGTAGACTGTATCCAAAGTAGCAACAGTTTGAAAATCTCGCAGCACGCTTGTCGACTGCGGATGTGAATGAAAGATACGAGGAGGACGAGATACTCAACCTGCCTCAGTCAGGCAAGAATAATAGGGTGGAGGAAACGTCCCCACCCGAGGTAGCAACAAGTTTGCGTAGTGTCGGTAAAGCCGTTACTAGCAAATCCACCCCCCAGGCATCGACCGTGGGTGAATCTGATAAAACTACTCTGCTAGGGAACGATAAAGTAATCGTGGCGGCAGTAGTGGCTTCATATGAAGAGCCGTGTAGCACGCGTCGCAACGGTGCACACGATATAAATATCACAACTCGAGATGAGTTGGTCAGAAATGGGCCGTGCGAAGTAATAGATAAAAAGCGCGACCTGGTAGAGCTGAAAGGTGGTGAGATCCCATCAGGTGAAAATAGCGAAAATGGTATAGCAGTTACGACTGGGAATAAAATATACCGTGTTATGGAGAGTGGCACTCGAAACTTTGAAAAGGTTTACGTTGCAAATATTCCCAGGGCTGTTCGTCCTAAAGTTGTCGAGGATAGCATTCAAAGTTTTATAAATGTTTATGCTGAAGGCATGAATAGAACTGTACGTCTGAAAGAAAGTTAAACTGTTTTCGCTGGAGTGGTATAGCTGAGCGTCATATCAATAAGATACTCCTACGTGATGAGACACAAGGAGTTATGCCTAATGGCAAGAAGAATTCTCAGAAAGTTATCGTGACTGCTGGTACTACTGTCGCTAAAGTTTCAAGGAAAGGGGACGCACCGTTCTCTGAGTTTGCTAAAAATAAGTTAGCTCATAATAATGACAACGACGACGATAGACGCAATTCTACGGATAACAAAAACAGTTATGACGGCTACGTTGAATGGAAAGAAGTCAAGTTAGGTAGCACGGGAAACATAGGAAAATGAAATCTTGCGATCAACGACACTACTACTACTACTACTACTACTACTACTACTACTACTACTACTACTACTAGTGACGATGCTCCAACTTCTGTTGATAATGATAGCAGAAGAGTATCTGTGAGGAAGAAGTTTGTAAAGAAAGCTGACAAGGCTAAACTTTCCTGTGATGGAAGGCGGAAAATTGTTGAAATGAGTGACATTCACCAGACTTTACGCATCAACGATTATGCTGAAAGAAAAAAAAAATGACGATAGTAAGGAAGACGAGAGCGAAAACAGAGAGTCGCCACTCGAACTTAACGTTAGACGCAAATTATGTGCAGAAGAATTAGGTGCACGAATGACTATGAAAGATTTAGGGATAGTTCGGTTGAACAAGCTGCGAAAGGTTTCACGGAAATCGAAGGCTTTAGGGACAGCCGTCGCGAAACGGAATTTTGGTTTCGGCAGACATTATCATGTTCATTGGAATAGACGGGAGATGCCAATGTTTCAACACACCCCGTCGGAGTAACCGCAAAGATGGAAGCGGTGTACCTGAGCCACTTAAATTTTCGTGAAATAGAAACAAAGGGTGTTCCTATTTCAAAAATTAGCGGGGGGATGTCACAAACAGTTTCCTCGACATCAAGTATTGTTTTATTATTCTATTAGTAGTATGGAGTAGGTATTTTATTGGCATGTTCTAACTGAACGGGAATCCACCCAAAACCCAGTATTAAAATCAGTCTGGGGAGATTCTCTTTCCTTGGCCGAGGACAGAGAGAGTGACATGTGACGGCGGAACAGTTACTACACCGCGATCCGATATCGGAAGCAGAGAAAAAAACCCGCTACAGATTTCATCACCCACGGAGAGAGAGAAAGAAAGAAAGGAAGAGAGAGAGAGAGAGAGAGAGAGGAACAGAGAACGAGGAAGAGAGAACGAGGGAGTTGAAAAACGTTCGGTCGACGTTAGCACCAAACACCTCCCACCTCCTCCAATATGAAGGTAAGCGACAGGTCGTCATCCAGTCAACGCACGTAGTGACCGCGTTTGTGCCAAGAAGCAGAATAAGGAATAAGAACATGATTTCGTCAATTCTATTTTTAGAATCGAGGGGCGAAAAAAAAAAAAAAAGAAAGAAAATATAATAATTTCCTCGTGCGAGGAGTTGTGAAAAAAAGTTTGACCGCGTAAAACGTGTTTTGGAAAACCAAAGCGATGTCACATTTCCAAAGTTGGCAAAGACGGAAAAAAGAGATCTGAATTAATACCTTGATCAAGCTATTTTGGATAACCCAAAACGGATGCCGACAGGCATTTAAAAAAAAAAAAAGACTTGAACTGTAAGTGAAAAAAAAAATTACTTTCTTTCTCTGTCGAGCTGGAGATCGGATCTTTTCTCGTGTGGACTGCTTGCTGCCGTTTACCTTTGGCCTTTCTGTTATAGGATTCTCTTTCAGTTAGTATGTTAAAATATTCCCCAATCCCATTAGCTTTGAATATATTTGTTTTTGTTAAATCTTTCTTTCCCCTTATTATTAATAAATTTAGTTATATATGATTTGAAAGTGTTTGTTTCGTTATCTCTTGCAAATCTTATTCTGTTCGATTTTTGTGTTTATTTTGTATCCGCCTGTCTCACAGAAAATAATTGTTGTTTTATTTGTTTCAAACCTATTTTGTATAAAAAAGGACATTTGAATATATATATATATATATATATATATATATATATATATATATATATATATATATATATATATATATAGGGTGTCCCAGAAGATGCTGACGGATTTGAAATTTAAATTAAAAGTACCACTCTATGATGAATATCAACTCCTTGATGGTGTAACGACTCATGATGACTTTATCTAGATGCTCTGAAATCTTTTTTCGTAAGTTTGATGCTTCTATTGATCTATCTTATATTTGATCAATTCAGCTTCTTTTGGGACATACACTATATATATATATATATATATATATATATATATATATATATATATATATATATATATATATATTAGAACCCCGGGATATGGCATTAATCCGTTCCTGAGTTGGAATCGTAAGGTGAAATCGCCATGTGGCCGGACCTATGCAAAATTTTGTACAGTATATAATAAAAGTTAGTAACAAAATGCAGTACAGTATATAATACACATGTATATAATCGAATAACATTGTAAATAACACTGTAAAGCGGGGAAAAACCGTAACCAGGGTCAGGAAAAAACATAGTATTCTACATCATAACCTGAAAAAACGTTCCAAGGGTGACCGTATCCCGGGGTTATATATATATATATATATATATATATATATATATATATATATATATATATATATATATATATGGGGGGAGGAGGTGCGTGTGTGTGTGTGTGTGTGGGTGGGTGGGTGCGCGTGTGTGTGTGTAGCATTTTATAGATTTTATGCAGCACAATAGGTGAAGTGGTGCGAAACCAACCATATCGTTATTCTTTATGCTTTATGCTGTTTTCTTTTTACACAAACAAAACAAGAAAACGTGATTAATAAGTGCGTCTGATTTTGTTGTTGCTGCTGCTGATGATGATGATACAGCATATTATTATCTATTGTAACCCTTCATCATCAGTGATCGTTTTAGTGATTTTATTTGATATCACCACTCTCAACATAATGAAAGCGTTGTCATTTTGAATATCGTTGTACTGACTTAGGATGAATAACTAAATTGTAATTGCGTCAGCACTAATTCTGTTCGGGTTTTACCGGTTTTCCCCGAAGGTGGAGGTTTCATGGGAGTATGAAATTCACAAGCGATCCCCACTCGCATGTATATCCCTGTCAGTGGAGATGACGACGTTAGGTTTTTGCAATTCTTGCAGGGAGGTGTCTACGTCCTCCGACATACAGCGCCTGGAATTTCCAAATTGGTCACTCATTTTAGTAATGACCAGGCTCAACGTTGCTTAACTTCGGTGATCTGACGGGAACCGGTGTGTCAACGTGATTATGCCGTATCTTAGGATGAATGAATGAGCAGAGACACTAAATATTTACAAAAAACACACACTCTATAAATGACTCTATTTAAATATAAGTATGTGCACATGTTTATATATTTGTATGCAAACGATTAACACGTAAACTAAATTGATCATTATAGATTTTAGAACACAGCGTCTATGCGTAAGTGGATCCTGTGTATATTATTTCATTTAGTTTTATGTTATTAGTCATATAAATAATTCCTCAAATTTCAGTTTACCAATTAGCAAAATATGCTTCGGGATTACAAAAGAAAACTTTAAATAGTATCCTTATGCGCACATTAAATTATTTAGAGACATGTAAACGATAATAAACCTCAGATTTAAGAGATAATGATATCCCACGAGGAATTTAATGGAAAATAATATAACACCAAAAATCATATACTACAAACTCAAAGAAATGTAGCCTGTGCACTGCTGAAAAACTGAAGGAGGGAAGAAAAGGGGTCAAAGTTCCCCAAAGAGACATAATGCTTTTTTCTCTTCGGGAATTTTTACCCCTTTTCTCCCTCCCTTTTTTTATCCTACGTTGTGCCCAGTTTTAGTTGCTTTTAAACGCCGTATTGACAGATTAATTTTTTCTTTTAATCGTTTTTTTCTTAATTTTGGCACATCCAAATTCCCCCGTAGTGCTCGTTAATTTCACCAATAATGTTGTTTTGTATGCTATCAATTTTTTCCTGAAGAGATAATGGCCGAAAGAGCTCTCGATAAATTTCCGCGCATATTATTTAAATCTATTTATAAAGTTTGTACCTCCAAATATTTATTTTAATATATATATTTCATGTATCTACATAAAATAGTATGTATCTATTTTCAGTATTTGCTTCAACACTATTGTGTAGAGTCAGATTTGTAAGATTTTGCCTTATGTTTTTTCCTAAATTATTTAAATTATTCCATTCAATTTAGGTAAATAAAATTAACATTAGTCGCGAATATGAATCTACTTGTTTCAGTTTAAAAAACTTCATCAAGCGACAAAAAAAAACTGTGGTCTTAGTCGAGGCATGACCTTTAATTAGAGTACAAACCAAATATGATAAAAAAAATAAAGCTATATTAAAGGATTTTTTTCCAAAATTTATAACTCCTATATTACTAATTTGGATATGTGTGTTAATCTTAGGAGAGGGGCGGTAGTTTAATCAGTAGCTACGAATTTAATGACGGTATCTTTCGTTATTTCAATTAGGTCAAACTGTTTCAACTTATTTAAGTGACAGAAAATAATGAATTAACTAATGGGAAGAAGACGGAGTGTATTCACACACACACACACACACACATACATGTATATATATATATATATATATATATATATATATACATTAAACTAAAAAATAAAATATCATCTACATATATAAAAGCGAAAATATGTGTGTGTATGTATGTATGTGTCTTTGTATGTCTCGCAAAAACTTTCAACACAGGCCACGGATTTTCAGAAGATTGGTATCATTTTGAAGGTCGACATCTTGGACGACTAATATCGAAAAATTGGCCAAAAACATTAATTCCTTCACCCTAAACTGGACCCTTTTTTACGAGGAGGGGTGTCGAAAAAATCATTCTTTCATTTTCTCTCCTCCTGCTACTACAATGACGTCTTGTTGGACCTAGAAAATATTGACGTTAGTTTAAACCACCTGCAAGTGTTTTTAAAGATTTAATTTTATCCGTTCTCAATTGTATGTCTCTTTGACGAAGGGGTAACGTATCAGACTTTTTTTCCGCCTTAGCCTCGATGCTTTGAGTTCAAGCCTAGCTTCCTACCTAAACTTTTTTTCCTCTTTTACATCTTTTTTCCTTTTTTACTTTGTTTTGGTTTTTCCAATTTTTTAAAACATCGTGTTTTTGTATAATATTAAAACAGGGTCACCCACTCCTACATACACACCTTCAAACACCCGGACAACGCCGGGTACTCACGTACTCACGCTAGTCATATATATATATATATATATATATATATATATATATATATATCATGATTGATAATTTTAAGCATATTTATATATATATATATATATATATATATATATATATATATATATATATATATATATATATACTAGCAAAAGTACCCGTCGTTGACTGGGTTCAAAAACAGCCTACAGAAAATGGACTTTGATTCATGAAAGTATGATAGGTTATGAAAAGGAAGGGTTGTAAAGAGGTAGCTTCGAATTTAGGGGTATCAAAACCAAAGCAAAATATGATGAAAGTAAAAATAAAATAGATAAAACCCATAATTTATTATACCATACCTGTTCACACTGAAGCACTTATCACAATATTCTGTGGATCTATATTAAAAAAGCCTTGTAAAACTTTGTGACATATTTTCATTCTATGGAGGGCAGGCGCGACGAACACCCCATAAATTTTATTATACCATATTTCTTCAAGCTGAAACATAATTATCAAAGTATACTTACGCAGATAGATATGAAAAGTCTTTATTAAAGTTTGTGCCTATTTCCATTCTATGGAGGCCAGGCGCGAACGTAGACCCCACAATTTTATTATACCATCCCTATTCAAGTTAAAACATACTTATCAAAGTATTATTATGTACATCTATATCAAAAACACTTGTAAACGTTCATTTTTAATTTTTAATTTTTTATTTCCATACTTTGTGGACCAGGTGCGAACGCAGACCCCACAATTTTAATGAATCATCATTATGCCAGATCGAACATACCCATTCCTGTGTCGCGATACATCTTCTATCATTATATGTGATAAGTTTTCTATAATAGTCAACTATATAGGAGCCTATTTGTGACCAGACACACACACAGACGTTCAGCTTTATATATATATATATATATATATATATATATATATATATATATATATATATATATATATATATATATATATATATAAGTAGATTTTTGGTACAGCAAAATGGAAGGAGAAATTTCAGAGGAAACATAATTTAATTAAATACCAAAAAAAACACAAGAAATGGGCAGGTGAAATTATTAAAATATCCTTAAGGCCTTATCGTCTGACTCTCTAAGAGGAAACGTCAGAATGATAAATTAAAAACTAAGAAACGAATGAGGGAAGAAGGGAATTTTTGGTTTCAGTTGGAAGAACAGTGAAAATAAAAAAAAGAAAAAAAAAGAAAAAGAAAAATCTCACTGTTCAGGTGGTTTTAAATCAATGATGTTTCAGAATCTTTTGTCTACACAGACTAGGTCGAGAGTTGTTAATAACTAACGCCTCAATAATATTGAGATGATAGTTCGACCTCGCACTGTATAAAACAGAAAACCACCCATCGGAATATTGCTCAGAACACCTATTTATACTCAACAGGTGATTCCCAATGGCAGACCCATGAGCTTGGGAGTGCCCGGATGTTCTCGAAACCTGGTGTAGTCGAATATCCCGAGGGATATGTTGGGATATTCTCATTTCTAATCTTTGGAATGTTTTGCCAACGTAGTCAGCTCCACACTGACAAACAAATTTATAAACAACAGAATTCTTTTGAATGGTTGGCAAAACATCTTTACGAAAAGAAGAGAAAAAGGTTATATATATATACTGGGCTATCCGTGACCCGTTGGGTCAACATGTTATATTAGCTATGAAATTCATGTATAACCGTGACACTTGTGACGTGAAAGTATATTAAAATGAAAAATCATGGATGGATCACTCAAACATGAAAAAACATCCTCCCTATTCGTGTAAAGTTACCTATTTTTCGAATAATTGCTTAAAAATCGAAAATTAAACATGATTTTCTTACGGTTCGAACGCCGACGAAAGTCATTTAGCAGTAAAAACGCACATGAACCAACCGATGAGAAATATAAGAATGGAAAACCCATATTGGAATCCTTCAACCAAGTGATAGAAACTTAAAATCTAAAAAAAAAAAAAATAATAATTAATAAAACCTGAAGCAAAAAAATAAAACCTAAATAAATAAAATAAAATAAAACTAATATTGAAACAGATTAGTAAATGTGTCAACAAATTCACTATTCTCACACAACTATTTTGTATCTAGAACTGTAAACAAAAAATAAAAAAAGGAAGGAAAAGGGGCGGATAGAGAGTAGTAGTAATAATAATAGTAGTAGTCTTGGTTTTGCTACAATTGTTCTTATGTCTGTCAACGGGTTAAAGTTGTTTAATTGTAAGAAAATAGCGACAGTATAGTTGTAATAAAGAATAGTTGCAAAACATCCCCACTCTTCCCATGTTAAATAATAATTTCGAAATGATAACGTTAATATTTCAGTGCGCAGGTCAAAATCTGCAAAAGAAGCGATTTGTGTTTATTTGTTTACGTTGTTATGTGTAAACGTTTATGCGCGCATATGCAACCGGATGTCGTAATCCGGAACGTGGGTTACATTACTCGTTACAAGGTCATTTGAGTTTTATAATTATATAGATATATATATGACAATAGGAAAATGCGAGCATGGAAAGTCACATAGTTAAGCTTAAACATGAAAAAGTAAAGGACGAGTTGTTAAAACTGGAAAAAGCACAATATATTTTAGTAAATAATATAATAAATTTATAACTTACATTATTGCAGAATTAAGAATTGATTATATAACGTTATTAATTGAATTTCAAAAAAAATTCTTAATACTGCAATATTTTAAGTTATAAATGTATTATATATTTTACTAGAATATCTTGTCATTTTCTTTTCCAGTTTTAACATCTAGTACTTTACTTTTCCATGTTGAAGCTTAACCATATTACTTCCCATGCTCGTATTTTTCTATTGTAATCAATGATTTTTCCAGGTTTCCAATAAATTCACTTGTTCTTTGTTTAAATTCAGTCATATTTTTTACCCCATAAACACATATGTAATAACAGTGTACGGCACTCGTCTGCTTTCAATAAAATTCCCCCAATTATCGCCCTTCATGCTTTCATTAGTGAATTAGTAGCAACAGTAGTCGCTGAAGCGACGTAGTTCCTATGGAAACCAGTAATAAAAAACGTCGCTCACCTCTCTATTTTTTCCGCTTTTGGACATCAGAAAATTCATCATAACTTTTGTTTTATTCAACGAAAATTGAAACTTATTTTTCACAGTGTACCTAAGAATGTAATTTATAAACTGTAATAATTGTTTAAAATTTGGTAAAAAAATGAGTGAGCGGTGAAGCTTTAAAGCAGTTCTTAATGACTAAAATTGCTACTTAACCATATATTAAAACACTTCCGTGTTTGAATGAGGCATACATACATACATACATACATACATACATACATACATACATAGAGCCGCAAAAAATATTACCTTAACCGTTGACTTTGATAAAAAAAATAGCGTGAACTATCCCTAGGTCGGAGACCATCAACATGTAAGGTTTGGTCATGATCGGCCCAGTTGCGTAGGCTGCATTAGGATATATATACATAGGACTTAGCCTTTGACGTTTACATTGGAAAAGGGCATGCACGATCCCTAGGTAGGGGACCACTACCATGCCAAGTTTAGCCATGATCAGTCTAGTGGTATGGGTTGTAAAAGAGTTTTACACACAGACACACACATACACACACGAATGCTGCTACTTTATATATATAGATGGTCTGCACTATCCCTAGGGGGAGGAGCATCATCATACCATGTTTAATTATAATCTGTCCAGTGGTGTGGGTTGTAGGAGAGTTGTACACACAGACACACACATGCGCAAACGCTACTACTTTATATATATATATAGATCTATGTGTGTGCACGTATGTATGAGTATGTATGTATCTTTTTGTAACTGATATCTCCTACTTGTACGTATTCCTTTTAGAAACACACATCAAACACATTTTACATTAATTTAAACAGTAATTAGTGTAATTTAATAATTAATACTTGAATCTGTTCAAACAGAGAGTTTTCCAAAAAGAAAAAAAACAAACAAACAAAAAACGGTGCTTTTATAAAGGTCACGTTATCACTGTCGTGTCCCTAAGTAACTGCATTTCGTGCTATATTTTATACTTTTTTTTACAAATTGACCTTTTTTTATCTGCGTGTTGTCAAAAATATTTTCTTGACATATTTATATTTTACCTGGAATTTTGACCTTTCAGTAGATTTTGAAAAATACTTCTCCCCCCCCCACACCTCCCTCAGAAAATGACGTTTATCTATATAATAATAATGCGCTAAGGAATTTCATGTTATCACGTTTCATAGACATTTAAAAGCAAAGGAAATCATCCGATCAGCAACGGATAGGAACTGGTAATAGGTTTGATGTCGCTAAAGTAAACAATTGCAAGTCCATCTATTTTTAAATTAATTTTCATAAAATTAAATTATATCATTCGTCGATTAAAGCTGTACATTTTTTTAAAACAAATACTTAAAATTACAAAAGAAATAAAACATTTTAAAACTTTTAGGATTTAGTGCGACTGATTCCAAGTTTCTGATGGTTACTCAAAGACTTGCTCCAGCTAACTCCGCTGAAATTTTTCTTGTGGTTCTGCATGCATTACTCATCTCCAATAAATAGCGGAAGACTGTCAGATCTTCGTAAACATACGGAAAGATAAAAATAAAATAAAACGTCTGACATACCATACATAAGAAAGATACGCCATGTAGTTGTCACTCTAAATCAAACCAACTCAAAAAGAAACAAGGCAACTTCCTCCCAAATAAGTGTGTTGGTTGTAGGTCAGTACATTGGCATAAGTATTTTCTTTGCAGGAATGAAGACTATCGAAGTTGTGGTCATGTTGGGCACAAAATATTACACTGCGTAATAAGTAACAGGTTTAATAGCTACGTATAAAAAAAAGGAAAACCGGTTAAAAATTATAAAATACGTACAAAACATAATATTAATATTATATTGCCGTTGGATTCTGAGTTAGATTTGATAATAATAAATCTTGAAAAACTTGGAAAAAGTTGATAAAGCTGTGGTGTAAATGAAGAAAAAGAGAAACAAGAACGACCGACCGCGTTTTTGTGTGGCTTACCTCGTGTTCATAATGAAGAAGAAAGAAACAAAAATGGCTGCCCTGTTTGTTTATATGCCTACAGGGTGACCACGAGGTATGCAAATGAGATGCTCCTGATTGGAAATAAAAGAGGAGTGATTTGGGGAAGGGGGGCATTCTGAAGTTTGATTGCGAGCAGAGAAGGTGTATTTGTAGAAGAGAAAAGCTAAAGTTGCAGAAGTTCGTTTTGGAGTGGAGAGAAGACGCGTCAAGTGGGAACGGGAAGGTAAAAGTTCGGACAGCAGTGTCACGCAAACGACAAAAGCCTGTGACCACATTCCAGCTCCTGAAAAGATCTCTTCTTTAGAAAGTTCCTTATGAATGCCAACTAATACGTGCAGCTTAGGGGCTACTTTAGAGAACTGCGAGTGGACATCATAATGCCAGGAAACATAAGTCAAATAAAACACGTTTCCACGTTGCTAAGATCTAATAAAATAGCCGTGTACGTGCTAGGGAGAAACTCAAGTTTGAGGGAGGTGTAATCTTTCAAGGAAAGGCGTTAAAATTAAATACGTTTGTATTGGAGAGCACATAAAACTTATTTGGCATCGATTGTATGGAAGAAACTTAAGTTGCAAAATATGCCAATTAATTCATCGAAATGTTGGCTACCGTGACCAAATAGCTAATACAAGATTTTAATGAAGCGTTTCTGGTAGATTTTGTCTGTGCATCGATCGATATAATAAGATTGCCGTAAAATTCTACTGAATCGAGGACATCCAGCTTGAGCTAAAAAAGAAAAAAAAAAAAGAAAAAGAAAATGTGTCCTTTACTTTTATACGAAAAATAGATGAGGAATTCAACAGACTAAAAGAACAGCGAAGAATCTTATTGAAAAATGGGCACAGTTAATAGGCTTCACCGACTATCTAAACGGAAAAGAAATCAAAGATTTGCATATGTGTCGACTTCTCAACGCGGCTTAATGCACTCAAAGGTTATCACTATCCTGTACAAAGCCCGGGAAAATGTATCGTTATTTTCATGGCAAGTACTCGATTGAACTCTAATCTACGGTTCTCCACTTTCCAAACTTTTACAAAAGAACGCTTGACTAGCTACAGCCACTATATACGATTTCCTCCACTCTCTAACTGTGGCTAAATCTAAACGCAGATTCTATGAACAAAGCTTCTTTCTCAGAACGGCCCGCGTGTGGAAAACTGTTTTCCCGTTGAATACAACATGGTAGCCTTCAAATCCAATGTAAACAAATCCTTGTTGAGCCATCTCTATTAAATAATCAAATTCTATCCAATTTACAGAATGTGCAAGTATTACACTACTACTTTACATTCATTGACCTTTATCCCCGAGTGGCCTTCGGGTCTTGATAAGTTATGATTCCTAACTAAAAAAAAGTAAAAATTAAATAGAGTAATTTCCTTTTTCATGAATTCACCTCTGACATATAACTTCTTATACCGATGGAGATAAGATTCTTTAAGTATTTTTGTGTCAACGCTCTTCGAGGATTGTAAAAGTTCGAACGTCTACCGTTCGGAATCAAGATCGTGCAGATAATTTTCTAACAAGTAATAAACATTGCGCTAAGTGACCTTGAATCCGCGGTTGTATATTTTGACGATATGTTTATGAACTGCCAAAATGTAAAACAACACAAGGAACGTCTTTATAAGGTCTTCTTACGAATTTAGGAGTACGACTTTAAAGTGAAAGAATCCGAAAGTTTTATGGAGAATATGAATTACTTGGAGCTCATTATCGACAAAGATGGCAGAAGGCTAGATCCAGAACGAGTTACTGCAATCGACCACATTCCAGCTCACGAAAATGTCTTCTTTTTTTTACAAAGTTTCTTATGAACGGCAAATGTCCACAACTAATATCTACAGCTTAGCTGCTACTTTAAATGAAGTTCTGCAAAAAAGCACTGGGAATGGACATCAGAATACCAGGAAGCATTATTCAAAATAAAACACGTTTTTACGTCGGACTTCCCATCCACTATGACTCAAACATTATAGTTGCTAGCGACGCCAGCTTGTATGACATCAAAGAATATATATTCTTGTGTAAGATGCAAGATGAATATCACAAACCAGTTGCTCATGTGTTAAGAACACTTCTTTTTGAATCGAGAAGGTGTTGTCAGAGATTATTTTAAAATGCAGACGCACCATAAACTATTATTTACCATCTTTGGTTCTAAAAAAGGTCTGTCTGTGCATAACAGCCCTCTTAAGTTATAATTCTAAAATGAGGCTTCCGATCGTCTATAGACTCTATCATGCGACGGACTGTCTATATTAATACTAAAACACTAGTAATCTTCTAAACATAGAAATGAAGGCTTACTGGCTGAGAAATGAATGAGATATTTTCTATATCGTTTGAGCCCATCAACCAGGCGAAAAAGAAAACTAAATTAAAAAATTTTGTAGTTGAGAATAATTTGAAGATGTGACTAATGTAGAGACCGACTGACTAAAATAATAAAGAACAGATTAAAAGCGGGCAATTAACACTTGTGCAGAGAGCATAAAGAAACTGTTGATGCGGGAAATTTATTAAAAGTAATTTCTACGTTTTAGGTAGAAGAGGGATTATTTTGAGGTTTCGATTGCTATTATCAGGACAAACTATTTTACCCCTCGTTAATTCTAAATTTCTTTCTGACCAACTGTATGGATTTAGCCAAACCCGTTGCTATAATCAGGCCAGAAGTACTGCGATATAGTGAGGAAATCTTCATTTTCACAACAATTCAAATGAAAATTCTGAGATTACAAAGATTAAAAAAATTCTTATTTGCATATTACTCAGATATGAACAAGGATACTGAAAACATCGTAAAGTCATGTAAAGTTTGAGCCTTGGCTGCTAGATCACTCCAGTCAAATCTAGTCCCCAAACCTAAAACAAACCGAATATAATTCCGTGTACATATAGACTTTACAGACTCAGTAAACAGATTCTACTATCTTATAGCAGTGGATAGTTTTTCGAAAAGGCCCAATGCCATTATCTGCTTAAAAACCATTACAGAAATTATAATCAATTTCTTACATATTTTTTTCGACAGATTGAATGATTTGTCTAGTGTTTGATAATAGAACACAATTTACGTACGGTGACTTTAAGGGTGTTTGTGAGACCTTTTTGATTAATAATATTATGCCTTTTCATATCAACCCAGTTCCAACGGACAGTCTGTGCGCTTTGCTGATACAGTAAAAAGATCTCTGAAGAATGCTAGAGGCCCACTCAACGGAAAATTCCTAACAAGTTCCTTTGGTTTTATAAAATTAGGCCTAACGTTTACGTACCATCATCATTAAAGTAATGTTTGTGCGTAAAATCAGATTTGTGTTCGACGAACTACTCTCCAAACCAAATCAGCACAAAAACACGTTGCCAAAAAAAAAAAATAAATAAAATCATTACCAACCGCGATAAATAGTTTTTTACTCGATGT
Organism: Euprymna scolopes; assembly: GCF_053919585.1. Taxonomy (NCBI): domain Eukaryota; kingdom Metazoa; phylum Mollusca; class Cephalopoda; order Sepiida; family Sepiolidae; genus Euprymna; species Euprymna scolopes. Next base: position 99,668,256 of record NC_136496.1, on the reverse strand, counting down.
TTCATAGTAATGAATCTTTCTAAAAATAAGTACTATTGAGAAAAGAGTACGAAATACGATCTACATGATTAAATGTTCTCTGTTTAGTAACACGAGATATTTGACCCGATTCGGTAAGTGCACAATCCTGAAAAGAAAATCACCGATGTAATTTACGATTCTTTTGACATCCGAAATAAGTTGCATATCAGCTGTGTCAGCAGCGTCCTGATATATAGCAGTGGATGCCCTGACCTTTCCCGGTCCTTCATCTATCTGCAGTGCCAGATCCATGATCAGATGAACATGCAATTTGAAATAATGACCAAATTCAACAACTCGGGTCAGAGGGGTTGCTGAAAACACTAGACTTAGCCAGCATGGAGAAATCCGTTTAAAAATGAAAAGAAAAAGATGACGGACTTTACCGTCCTCAACCCACAGAAAAAAAAATATTAAGACTTCTGCAGAGTAAATACTTGAGAGAAAGAGAGAGAGAGAGAGAGAGAAAGAGAAAGAGAGTGTGCGTGCGTGTGGATTTGTGTATGTGTGTGTGTGAGAGAGAGAGAGAGACAGACTGACAGACAGACTGAGAAAGAAAGACAGACAGACAGAGAAAGAGAGAGAAAGAGAGAGAGAGATAGATAGAGAGAGAGAGAGAGAGAGAGAGTGCGTGTATGTGGATGTGTGTGTGTGTGTTACAGTAATTTATCCACTCACGCATGAACTCATGTCAGCAGTGAATGGCAGTGGATACTCCTTTTAGGTAAGTCATTATTCCAGCAAACAGCTCTGGCAGTCCGACCGAAAATCTTGTTGGTAACCTTCTTATTTATTTTATGTTTTTGTACAACAGCTCTTTGTTTACTTATTTATTTACTCAATTTCTCTCTTGTGTCCTTATTTTCGGCCCCTAACTAGGCCAGAACACTTATACATATTAAAAACGCCCACATGAGATTTTTGACTTGATTTTTGTGTGTTTAGCTTTAAACGAAAAGGAGACAAAGATACCTACTGCCCTCCACTAGGTTGATAGGAAATTATTTTTATGTGGACGAACCTTGGGAAAATGTTAAACAGCGATAAAGACCCCTAATAAAGAAATAAAATATTGGAAGAAGGAAAAGATTTGGACAAATAAGCAATCGCAAATGTGAATTGGATAAATCAGGGGTGAGTAATGATTGTCATAAATGGCGTAAAAATGGCGTAAAAAGGCGTCGTTTAAAGAAATTAAACACAGGTTTACAGTGTTAACATGAACACACGAATTACATCCAACAATAAATAAAAATACAAGCATATCGTCGATTCTGAATACAGTACTAAAATATACTTTCTAGGCACTAGCAAGGATTTACTTCTCTCTCACTCTCTCTCTCTCCACACACACACACACACACACACACACACACATATATATATATATATATATATATATATATATATATATATATATATATATATGCACGTTTCATTAAATAGCACAGGTCACTCTTGCTTGTTTTCTTGTAATCTTTCTTTTCTCTTTGTCGGACCATTTTCCGAACGTTTTTTTCGAGTGAAAAAAGAAATTTCCCATAATCGCGATCGTTTTCGACCTTCAAAGGTCATCCTCAGGCGAGTAGTAAAAAATAAAAAAATAAAAAAATGAAATTGAAAAATGAAAATAGCAAGATGAAATGAAAAGACGATTAAAAAACGATTAAAAGACGATTAAAATCACTAAAATACTGAAACGCACGTTCGCGATTATGGGAAATTTCTTTTTTCACTCGAAAAAAACGTTCGGAAAATGGTCCGACAAAGAGAAAAGGAGGATTACAAGAAAAGCAAGCAAGAGTGGTCTGTGCTATTTAATGAAACGTGCATATATATATATATATATATATATATATATATATATATATATATATATATATATATATATATATATATATATCGGGTTGACTAGAAAATTCTTGGGGTTTTTAACTTTTAAATTCAAATGAACATTACTCCGCTTAAAGAAAAATTTATTGATCGAAATATGCATCATTAAAATTAACAAACTTTTGCCAACGCAAAACTAGTGTATTTATGGCATTAACGTAAAAATCTTGCGTTCTGATGGAGATGAAATCACTGAAGGCGTTTTTGATATTGTTTAAGTTTTGGAGACATTTCTACACTGAAAGTTATCGAGAGGTTTGAAAAAGTGCACACACGTTAACTATATACGTATATACATACACTTAAACACTATTAATTTTAAAATATATACGTAACGTCTTTTTCAACGTCAAGTTCAAAATATATACGTAACGTCTTTTTCGTCTTTGCTTGTACGTCCGGAACAGTCGCAGAAAATATAAACACAACAATGGTTTGGAAATGTAAACGCTTCAGGTTTTACGTAAATGTGGAAATACTTATTTGTTATATATATGTACTTATCAGTTTCGCTTTCTGCCTGGAATGATTATCAACACTGCACACACGTTAACTTTGTTTTTTTTGGGGGGGGGTAATTTTTCTATTAGCTCCACCTTTCGACTATGCTGATTGTTTTCTTTTTCTTTTTTTAGGTACGTTTTTACATTAGCACCACCACATTTTTCTTTAAAATGACGATTTTTCTACGTTTTCAACTATGCTGATTAAGAAAATCTCATTAATATTTTTAAAGAGACGATTAGTTTACGAGGGGTGTGCCAGGTTTCCACCGTGGAACGCCGGATAACGGGTCCTGCTAATTAATATATATATATATATATATATATATATATATATATATATATATATATATATATATATATATATATAGGGGTGTATTGTATATATTCGGGCTGTATTTTATTTCTATTTAAGAAAACATTGTTTAAAATGAAATATTCATGCTTAATCATACCTTTTTAATTTCTCGGCTATGCTAAAAAATAAAATTAATAAATAAAATAATAAAAAAAGATTAGGCATGTGTCATCTATCACTAAACTTTTCGATTCTTCGTCGAATTATCATTAGGTGAAAAAGCAAATGAATAAAAAGGCTGCAGAAAAAGTCGCATGAAGTTAGATGCCAAGAGAACGTTTTCACACTTGTAATTGTAGTTTGTTTAATTGTAGTTTGTTTAGCTTTGAATTTTATTTAAGTATTTACGTAGATGCAATGATATTTTTTCCATTTTTCATTATGGCGGGAATTAAATATTAATTTCTTTACTCAAACATGGGAAAACCTATTTGGTGTATTTCTAAGCAAGCGAATTTTGTGTGCAAAACAAGCTCTTTATTTTATTAAATAAAATCTAAATTACATTTTCATTAAAGTAGAACATATGTCGGAATTAAATATACGAAGGCCATTCCAAACGTAAAGCCTTCTAATTTTGAACTAAAAACGTTGAAATTTTTTTAACTAAAAACGTTGAAAAACTACGAAGACGGGAGTAGTACCCATAAAACGATCGATCTTTTCTGCTCAAGAATATAATTTTTCTTCAAAATTACCACCATTCACAATGCATTTTTGCAAACAATGAATGATGGCTGTGCAGGAACGTTCGGAATGTGCTTTGTCGTACGAGGGTCGTTCCAAAAATAAAGCTTCCTATTTTTACTCAAAAGTTGAAGAGCCGCGAAGACGGGAGTGGTACCATTAAAACGAAAGACGTTTTGTGTTTCAGAATTTATTCTTCTACATAGTAACCACCATTCTCAATATATCTTTACCAAGAATTCAATAACGCATTTCTGCTTCTGACACACGTCCATAACAGGTTGCTTATCAAGGCCCAGAGGCCATTCATATGATTAAATGTATTTTGTGAATATAATAATTTGTCTAAACAATATCCATACAAGATAAAGCGTTTAAGCTTAAGATTCCTGCTTTTTGGTAACTACTTACTTTCTCGCGCGGTGTGTACTAGATTTACACTAGAGCTTGGGAAACGCTCGCGTAAAAGTAAACCATGCATTACGAACGATAATGGAATATAGTGTAAAGAAAAGAAAAAGGGCTGAGCGAATAAAATATATAAATCGGTGAATCCGAATGAAACTAATTTTGTTTCTTGGGGTGTGGGGAGTAGAATGTAGAGACTTATCTTGATTTTAAAGAAAAACATTTTGGTCATGCGTAAAAAAAAATGCTTACGTGAATTTTTATGTATTTCTAACGATGAAGATTACATATGTTTCATGCTTGTAAAATTACACAGGGACTTCTTAATCGATCAGTAGAGAAATGAGAAAAATTTGAAAAGAAAGAGACTATTTTTTTGCTATTTTTTCAAGTTGTATGTTTTATTGCCTTGAATTAAATTGTTTTAGTGTTGTCGAAAACAGAGAAGCAATTTTGTTTTGTTAAAATCTTACTTGTTTTTTTTTCTGTACGCGATGTTGGCAAACTAATCAAAAACCTTGATTCCAGGAAAGCAACTGGTCCTGACGGCATTCCAGTCATAGTACTCAAAAGGCTTCAACCAGAACTAGCGCCCATACTTACAAAATTGTTTAAGCGTTGTCTTAAGGAGAAATGCTTCCCAACATCTTGAAAATCTCATCAGTATGCCCTGTATTTAAGAACTCAGGTGATCGCTCATCTTCCTCTCAGTACAGACCGATAAGTCTCCTATGCATCATGAGTAAGCTGCTGGAATCTGTGCTAAACAAAAAAGTAGTCAACCATCTCAGCAAAAATGACCTTCTTAGTGACATGCAATATGGTTTCCGTTCTGCTAGATCTACAGCAGACGTGCTCATAGTTATATCTCATAGGATTGGCGAATCCGTCGATGGAGGCTTCAAGTCTAGGGCAATTGCTCTTGACATATCAAAGGCCTTTGATAAGGTATGGCATAAAGGCCTACTTCACAAGATCTCCAGTCATGGTATAGCTGGAAATGTCTTCTCACCTATTAAATCATTTCTCTCTGATAGGTTCTTAAGAGTAGTGGTTGATGGGCAGAAATCAGAGGCTCTCAGTGTTAATGCTGGAGTCCCTTAGGGGTCCATCCTGGGTCCAACTCTCTTCCTGATTTACATCAATGATCTTCCAGATCACATCCTTAGATAATTCGTAGACATTTATGCTGACGACACTACCATCTATGGAAGCACTTCGAAGACCGTAAACGACCAAGTTCTCTCTGACTCTCTCTCTCCTCTGATCTGGAGCACGTGGTACAATGGGGAAAGAAGTGACCGGTTACTTTTAATGCATCTAAAACCAAGCTTCTATCTTTACATCATCAACGCTCTGCTGCCCAGCTGCCATCAATCGAAATGAATGGCTCTCGTCTTGGGGAGGCTCCATGTTTTGACAAGCTTCTGGGCTTGACCTTTACTCCCGATCTGAAATGGAACACCTACATCAAATCAATTTCCAAAGTCTCTGGAAAGATGGTGGGATCATTCTATCGCTCCAGTAGATATCTCACTCCTGATGCAATTCTCTACCTATATAAAAGCCAGGTTCGGCCAAACGATGGAGTACTGTTACCACATCTGGGCAGGAGCTGCTAGAAACAGCTTATCCTGTCTTGACAGAGTTCAAAATAGACTTCGTAGCTTAGTTGGGAATGTCCTTTTCTCTTCTCTGCAACCCCTTTCCCACAGAAGAGACTTAGCGAGCCTGTCCCTACTTTATCGTTATTTTCATGGCAGGTACTCATCTGAACTTCGATCTCTGGTCCTCTATCGCCAAACTTTCACGAAAAACACTCATCTTACCAGAACCACTATCAACAATTGCCCACACTCTTTATCCGTGCCTACACCTAAACGTAGATTCCATGAACAGGGCTTTTTTCTTAGAACTGCTCACCTGTGGAATTTTATTCAGTTTGCCTTCTTCCCAGCTGACTACAATCTGATTGTCTTCAAGTCCAACGTGAACAATTTCTTATTGAACAGCCCCTCTAAGTAATCCAATTTACAAAATTCTCCCTAATGTTTACTACGCTAAAATCACAATGACTAATATATACCTATTAACCCTTATCCTTGAGTGGCCTCTGGGCCTTGATAAGCAGTGACCCCCATGTAAAAAAAAGTGTTATTTAAGTAAAAGGTATAAGATTATCCTTCTTATTGAAAAAATGGCGAGAGACCAAACAGGTTCGGGGGGGGGGGTGCACTGGTGGGAGATGACAAAAAAAAAATCCTCCTGATTTTTTTAGAGGGGGGGGAAAGGGATAGAGGAGAATGGCACTATGCCTGTTACAGTTGAGGTGATTAAAATTCCTCATGATTTTATTTTTATTTTTGAGAGGGTGAGGCGAAATATTTTGGAGGTGGTTAAAATTTCTCCTGTTTATTTTTGGAAGGGTGGGGCGAAATGGCGAATGCCTATTATTTTGGAGGTTGTTAAAATTCTTCCTGTTTATTTTGGGAGGTGGGGCGAAATATTTTGGAGGTGGTTAAAATTCCTCCTGTTTTTTTGTTTTTTTTTACCTCGATGGAGGGGCGGTTGATTTTCCCTCTCTGGTATGAAAAGCTGTACCAGTTGTCTGGAACCAGTCAAAAAAAAGGAATTGCTTTGACGAGTTTTTTTTTAGGGTATTCAATACCGAGATAGTTGGGTGCACACCTGTGGTTCTGGTTTGGACATGATACGCCTAATTTCTGCTTTTTTTGTTTCGTTTTTTTTTTAAGTGAAGGACATATCTCTGGTGTTTCATTATTCATGTAATATGTATGAATTTTATGTAATTTATGTTGATATGATTTTGTGTTTTTGTAATTTATGTAATAAATGACAAGTTGGGCATGGGAGGTATGTGATACTATAAAGTGGCCCTGGGGTGTATTTGAGCCACTAAGTGCTGAGAGGGGGGTAGACAAGAGAAGGGGAAATAGCTTAGAATAAATAAAGAAATCGGAAATATCCTACAATCAACAATAGATAGAAACTAGTTTAGAATAAACAAAGAAATCGGATATATCCTACAATCAACAATAGATAGGCAATAGCTTAGAATAAACAAAGAAATCTAATGATAAAACAGGGAAGGGCAGCTTCCAGTAGCCAGGGTGGGGTGGGCGACCTGAGAGACCAAGACAGAGGAGACAGGCACTTGACATCTAAATGCGCTTGACGGCGGATGGAACTTGGACAGTTAGAGTTGACAACTAGATACCCTTGACGTCGGATGGGAGTTGATAACGACTACAGTTGAACAGTTATAGAGTTAACTGTGAAATAGAGACGTGGACAATTTTAGAGTTGACTGTGAAACAGAGATAGACGAATGTAACATCAATAGACGGGGAGAAGACACACGCACACACACACACACAAGTCCAACAGTCAATTTATATGTGAACATTGGCGTTTGTGTTTTTTCTTTCTTTGCTCATATTTCTATTTTGTGAACCGCGTGTGTTCTCATCGACAGTCACAAACGGGAAAAGGACGATTCGACCATAAGAGGAATAGAGGAATAGTCGAACGAAAAATCCACGGTACACGATGTTGGGAGTGGGCGATCTGACGAGGGAGCCACATGTGGGGTTACACTATGTAGCCACGGTGAATTTAAGCGTCTAATAGTGACGGAATTAGTCTACAACCTCCGCAAATATCCATAGAAGTTTTGTTTGTGTTTGTGTGTGTATGCGCACGCTCGTGCATTGTAAAGGGGGAGATAACTCCAGTGGATTACTGTCAATTAAGAGTGGAGTTAACATCGATGATAACCTCAGTCAGTGTAGATCACATAACGTTCAATTTAGTTTAGAACATAAATTAATGGCTGAATCTTGTTCAGATTTTACAAATAAAAATTACGTGACATTCACTTAAGGTTTCATTTTAATTCAATCGAAATTCTTGGAAATCAATGAGGCCGGTTTTGGGGGCAAACACTTAATCTCTATACGAGATACATAGATATTCGAGTATTCCATTAAATTCTCTTTTACTTAAAAAACCGTTGAGTTAGTACTGAAATGAAGAACATTATTTTCCTCTAACTAATTGCCCAGTTAACTGTGGTATAGTATATCTTTCTAGTAATTTCTTTGTCTTATTGGATTCTAGTACAAGAATTAATCTAGTCTGGTGGAATATCCAGCTTAGTGCTGTTACTATATTTTTGGAAAGGTAAATCAATCCTCATATAAGTCAGTGTGGTGTAGCCATATCAAGGGAATAAGATCTGAGCTTCAAATACTATGTTATTTTAAATATTTAGTCAGGGATTACTTGTGGAAGGAAGTATCATCATGCCAGGTTGTTATGATAAATATCTGTATGGAGAGACCCTAAGTATCCGAGGGTAAAATGTCTAGTAGGCATTCGAGTTCTTTTCGGTAAAAATACTTATTCAGATAAAATATATGTGCATAAAATGCGTCTTATCTTAACCCTTTACCGCAGTTTCATAGATTGATCAATCATGAGAGGTTTATTCACAAACTGTTTTATTCATCTTCACGCCAGAACATAAAATTCAAACGTAGCTAAGAGGCAGATTATATTTTTCGTTTATAAACACACACACACACACACACACACACACACACACACACACACACACACACACACACACACACACATTCAGCTTTATTCCGACGAGTTATTTACGGGCTTCGATTCCATGGTCGAGTGGGAGAACAGCCGATTGTCAACACGACGGTTCTAGATTCAATCCTTGGCTTAGGGAGAGATACTAGTCTAGCGGCACTGATGAGTTGTGATACAATGAAACAGGACTGTATGTCGATGTCTACAAATATATATATACGTGTGTGTGTGTGTGTGTGTGTGTGTGTGTGTGTGTGTGTGTGTGTGTGTGTGTGTGTGTGGTCACGAATAGGCTCCTATATGGTTGACTATTAAAAAAAAACTGATTACATATAATGATAGAAGATGTATCGAGACACTGGAATGGGTATGTTTGATCTGGCAGAACGGTGGTTCATTAAAATTGTGGGGTCTGCCTTCGCGCCTGGTCCACAAAGTATGGAAATAAAAATTAAAAAAAAACGTTTACAAGTGTTTTTGATATAGATGTACATAATAATACTTTGATAAGTATGTTTTAACTTAAATAGAGATGGTGTAATAAAATTGTGGGGTCTGCGTTCGCGCCTGGCCTCCATAGAATGGAAATATGCACAAACTTTAACAAAGACTTTTCATATCTATCTGCGTAAGTATACTTTGATAATTATGTTTCAGTTTGAATAAATATTGTATAATAAAATTATGGGGTGTTCGTTCGCGCCTGACCTCCATAGAATGGAAATATGTCACAAAGTTTAACAAGGTTTTTTAATATAGATCCACAGAATATTGTGATAAGTGCTTCAGTGTGAACAGGTATAGTATAATAAATTATGAGGTTTATCTATTTTATTTTTACTTTCATCATATTTTGCTTTGGTTTTGATACCTCCAAATTCAACCCAAATTTACAACCCTTCCTTTTCATAACCTATCATATTCTTTCTGTAGGCTGTTTTTGAACCCTGTCAACGACGGGTACATTTGCTGATATATATATATATATATATATATATATATATATATATATATATATATATATATATATATATATAAACACAACGCTCACGACTGTTTTCATAGCTATATAACTGCCGCAGCATACCTTTTGGTGAACATGGAAATATTGTTTTGAAAGTGTGAAGTTATATATAAATTTTATGGATAGGATTTTCGGTTTAATTTAGCAATTTAAAATTTTGGAATGATAGTTATCATTTATTTACGCAATAATCTAGTGAAGTTCTGGTCAGTGTTTTCTCTCATCGAATGTTTTATTCTACATGACCCTTCACGACTATTTGTATGGTGGTATCAGTCGAAACTGATACCTTTTCATTTTGGGGGACGCAGTTTATAAAATTTCTTGTAGTTTAAGTTCATATGATGTTATTCAACTTTTTTATTTTAATTCTGCTGCCGTTTCCATGTGGCTAGTTAGTGTTTGTAGTTTATTTGTGTTGGTTTCCGCATTTGATGGGTTCTTTAAGATTTCAGCTGTTTTCATCATTACCGTCCGCTGTATGGTCTCAATCTTTACCTTTAATTCCATTTTTCTTTTATTTTTTGTTTTTGTTTGTCTAGAATGCAATTAAAATCCGTCACCCCAAAAATGGCAATAATATCTTTCTAGTTTGAAAATTGAAAATTATTCTGACTCCAAGACACTGTGTATATCTATTCTACATTATGGACATTATCCTAACTCGTTTAAACCCTTTAATGTTAGCATAAGACCATCTTTGAATCTTAATGTACATTTATACTGCATGTTTTAACCTTAGTTTGAACCATTTCTCCTAATTCATTTCACATATATATATATATATATATATACATATATATATATATATATATATATATGTGTGTGTGTGTGTGTGTGTGTGTGTGTGTGTGTGTGTGTGTGTGTGTGTGTGTGTGTGTGTGTATGTATATATATTCGAAACAATCTCCCCTTAACTATAGAATCCAAACTAGAATAAGACGACGAGACCTTCACGTCTTTTAGATTAAACTCGCAACATAGTGTTAGCTACTTATATTTCTCTATTGTTCTTCTTCGATGCAGGAATGTACCCTAATCAACTAAGTTTCTGACAGCATAGATGCAGCACTCTTCTTAGGTTCTAGCGCGAAAATGCATGTATTTGGTGACTTCAATGTCCACTACAGTAATTGGCTTGGTTTCTCTACTTACACAGACGCAGTTGGTAGCATAACACATAGCTTCTCTATATCCCATTGCTTATCACAGACAGTTACGTTTCCGACCAGATCGGCAGGATTAACAAGCTTCACTTCTAGATCTATTTCTGAACACAGTTCCCGAGGATTGTGTAACAAATTCCCATAGCCCACTTGGGAATGCCGATCACGTTGTGATAATGATACAACTCACCCTAAACTCTCGACTTCTACTCTCTTGTGTCTTGTAAATGTTTTCTTAATCATTATTATTACTCTGTCGAGGCGTCCTTTTGAAGGCATGTGTATGGGTTTTCGTGGATCTCATCTTTTGTAATCCTTATGAACCTTTTCTCTTCCCATTTTTCTTTTCTCGTCTTATACCTTGACTCTCCGTTCTCTGACTTGCTCATGTTTTTAAAGTGTCTCTTGTTGCGGTGATGAGCTTTACTGTATTCCGTACTATGTATATTTATAAATCTTTGTGCGTGTGTGTGTGTGTGTGTGTGTGTGTGTGTGTGTGTGTGTGTGATTCACAGTCTTATATACTTACCAGTCCTCTCTCCTCATCTTTCCTTTTCAAATAGATCCGATCAGAATCATCTTTTAGGTGTAATTATTTGTGCATGATCATAAATTTCCTAGTCTTCTGATCGAGATGTCTCAGTTCTTCTTTTGGTCCAGTTTATAAACAGTCCAAAGTATCATAGTAGTAACAACGTGTTTATACATTTTATTAGGTCGCTACTATATAACTTATATTTTAGGCGTTTTCTTGCTCTTATGCATTCTTTCCCATATTATCCCATCATCATATGGCTGTTAATAGTAAATAAGTCTTAACCACTTGATTGGCGTGCAAGAATACGACGCTGATATATTTTCCCTTCTAAAAATTTATTTAAAGACAAGCATGTTCTGCGGATATAGTCACATTTATTTCAGTAAACAATAAACAAACGACAGTTGCACTTTTCTATTTTGTTAATAAAATATGTTCCTTATATAAAGTACCCCACTCACCCGTTAAAGAGGTTCATAAATGCTGGAAGATCACATCTAAAAGCTTCTTTCTTCAGGCAGCTTGTCTTTAAAATTATCTTCCTGCTTCCTGTTTCACCGGCCGTAATACATGCAGAACTTGTTTTATATGCTGTAGTCACTATTTATCAAGGTCTGAAAGCCACTCAAGAATAAGATTTAATGGTTGTCAGGAGAGACTACACCGCGATAATCAGTGATGATGGAAATTGGATAAGAGTTAACTTATTTTAGCTAAATTTAATGCGAACAGACATCTTCTGACCTATTCCGCACCCTAGTTTACCCTAATAAATATGGTCCTTATCACAGTTACCATTTAAACTTAATTGGAAATATGCCTTATTTTGAGTTAAACAAATCTGTTCTTTTAAATTTTCATTTGATCACGTGGTATTGAACTACAGTACACGTGATCAAATCAAAAGAACACAGACGCGTGTGTATGCCTGTAATCATACGTGTCCGCTGGTTAAACCTCAAGAACAAAGTACCATAGTTAAAAAAAAAAACCTACACGATGTCCTTACGGACCTTTTATATTTATATTTAAGTCCAGTTAATGACACAAATCGTAACTCATAAGACACAAGCGAAGCATTGTCAGTGTAAACAGTGTTCGCGTCTTTATAAATCAAAAAGGAATGTATATCAAGAAATAGTTGTACCTTTTAACCCTTTTCTGAATGCATTGCGTCAGAAGCTTATGTTTAATATATTTTAATTTCAGAATAAGTATACTTACACATATGTAATATATATAATAAATAATATATACATATATATGCATCTAAACATGTAAGCATATATATACACATATATATGTACATGTATATATATATAGATACATATATACATACATATGTATATATACACGTATATATGCATATATTATATATATGTATATGCATATATACAAATATATGTACATGCATATAAAAATATATATGTATATATATATGTATATATACATATAAATACATGCATGTATATATACCTATATATGTATATATTCATACATACATTGAAAATATGCATATATATAAACATATATGCATATATACACATATATACATGCATATATATCTACATAAACGTATATATATATACATATATATGCATATATATGCACATATACATATATACATAAATAATAGAATAAGTTAAGAAGATAAAGCGTTACATAAAACTTGTTTACATTATCTAGTCAATAAGGATTACAAAAAAGAAACAAGGAATAAACGTCTTACTATTTTATACGTTATATTATTATATACACACACAGTTGCCTATCTAGCCGCTTGAGGCAGTTGCCTGTCTAGCTGCACTGATGAGCTGTGAAACAGCGAAATAGTACTGTATGTGGATGACTATATATATATATATATATATATATATATATATATATATAGCATATAGCATATATGTATAGATATGCATATCTGAATATCTATACATATATAATATTTATATATGCATATTATATAGTACATTCATAGCTATATATATATATATATATATATATAGCTATGAATATACTATATAATATGCATATATATATATATTATATGTATAGATATGCAGATATGCATATATATGTATATATTAATATATACATATATGCACATATAAACACATATACAAATATATATGCATAGTATACATATATATGCATATATGCTTATATACACACACTATATATATATATATATGTAGATGCATATATATGTATATATAACGTTTTAACAGTACAAAAATTGTATAGCGCTTTAAAAATAATACACGATAAAACTTATTAACAACAAACTTATTAAGAGTTAATCGTTGGTAGCGCAGAAATACAAAAAACAATTTTCATTAGTCAATTTTATTTTATGTCTGTTTTCAATACACATGAGAGTGGGGCATATACTATTTCAAAGTTTTCCTTTCTATGAGGCGGCATTTTTTCAATTATGAAATTAGTGATCAATTGACAACAAGAAAAAACATAACTTAAAATTTATGTTACTAACCAAACTGTTTCGTTTCTCAACAGCCAATTTTATTTTTGCTCTTTTAAATATAACTGAAGGTTGGGGAGAAGTCGTGCCATTTGAATTTTTTAGTATTAGAGTTTTTAATAAAAGGGCATGTGCTCAACTCTGAAATTACTGAATAATTGATAAAAGAAGCATGATAAAAAATTCCCGTGTTTTTTTAAGTAGAAGTAACGATGACAAAAGTTAATGAACTTCACGAAACAATGTTTGCATTTCTTTTTTACTTATTTAACCTCAAATAATCATAATCCAAACTAATCCTAACATAATCTTAATATAATCTAAAAGTTACTCATAACTAGGTCTATGACAAGACAATATTCTTTTCATTTTTTTGTACTCTTAAGTATATATCAGTTAATATGTTATATGCTTTTAGATAGAATAATGTGGTTCTCGATTGATTAACTGTGTCTAACTTTGTCGGATATATACTCGAGAGTCAAAACAATGATAAGAATATTCTCTTCTTATAGCCATAGTCATAATCTAATTTTAAACTAGGTTTTACTTTAAATTTGCAAAGGAGATAGTTCCATAAGCTCGCATTTCTTGGAAAGAAGCTACTGGAATAGAAAGACTAATTACACCAACGAATTAAGCGAGCTGGAACAAGAGAAGCTAGGCATAGATCAGACAATTCTGAAGAACACATGCTATAATAGCATTTATACAAAAGATTGAATTGTTTCTTTTTTACATTTTTAACCCAAACTAATCCTAACATAATATTAACATAAACCGAAAGTTACTCATAATCTAATTTAAAACTAAGTTTTAGTTTCAGTTTCCAAAGAAGAAAGTTCAACAAGCTGGCTTTGAAGGAAGGTACTAAAATAACAAGAGGAGCTACAATAAAAGAAGTTAGGAATAGATCAGACAATTCTATAGAACACATAATAGCATTTATAAAAATGACGAAAACTAGCAACATCATATTTATGAAGGAGTGGTTGCAGAGACGAGAAAAGAGTGGGTCCAATCAAATTACAGATACGTTTCTGCATTTACTTCCGTTTACTTATACTTTAAGAAATGATGTTTAATTTCTTTTAAATTCTTTTAATTTAAACTATAAATAATTTTCACCTTTAAAATACATACATATTTTCATATTGCAGAAAGTTTATTATTTATCTATTTCTCTTCCTAATAATCTCACCGTCCGTTCGGTTTTTATGAACCATCGCTTCGGACAAAGTGTGAAGCCATCTGATGTAAGGAGCTAATAAGAATGAAGGATGATTATCGCAAAGACGGTAGATGCCTATTGGCATTATTCTTGAAAAGGCCAAGGAGGAAAACAGTCTACAGAAAAGACTTCCACAAGCTCGCAGTTCTTCGAAAGAAGTTACTGGAATAGAATTACCAACTAGACCAACAGGTTAACTAGCGGGTTAAACGAGCTGGAACAAGGGAAGCAAGGAATAGATCAGATTAATCTTGAAGACTATGTACCATAATAGCATTTATACAAAAGACTGAAACAAGCACATCACATCTATGAGAGAGAGAGGTTGCAGAGATGAGGAAAGAGTGAAGACAATCAAATTAGAGATACGTTTCTGCGCCTTATGAAGTTTCCTTTCTAGGGCTAGCATAATGTTTTTTTTTTCTTTTGGAGAAGGAC
This sequence comes from Euprymna scolopes, assembly GCF_053919585.1. Lineage (NCBI taxonomy): Eukaryota > Metazoa > Mollusca > Cephalopoda > Sepiida > Sepiolidae > Euprymna > Euprymna scolopes. The sequence goes on along the minus strand of NC_136496.1, from coordinate 99,652,881 downwards.
GTGTCTTTCAATAACTAAGTATCGTACCACTTGAACTCTACTTTACTGACTAGATATCTGTCTATAACCAAGATAAAAAATACGCTACATACAGTTAAAGATACAGTATTGCTAGCACATCTAGAGAAGTGCCACTCAGACTGAATACAAAGTCGACTTCGAACATTAGTGAAGAAGATCTTTTCTCTCTCCTCGAGCCACTTTCTCTATTGTTATTTATATGTAATGCACTAACAGCAAGAAATCGTCTTCCTGCCATAACAAAAAATGACTTTACTTTCTTCCTCCATCTACTTAGCGTCAGGCAGAATTTCTTTCGATCGAGTTTCTTTGCAAGGGTTTGCCGTCTGTGGAACACATGACAACGGAACTACTTTCTTGTGTATCGTAACATAGCCGTCTTCGAATCCAATATCAACAGATACTTTGCATTAACCTTCCCCATCAATAATCAAACTTAGTTCATTCTATTCATTAATTTTAGTACTCCTATAACATTCTCCATTTTGAGTGCTAACAATCATTCCGTCTTATTAGCCCTCATTCTCGAGTAGCTCTTAGCCTTGATCAGTGGTGATCCAACAGTAACTAAGAATAGTCAGTTGAAAAACTCGCAACTATAAAAATTTAATTCTCATAAATAAATGCTTGGAAATGTTTTAAGTTTTGGTTGTTGTTTTTCATCATCATCATCATCATCATCATCATCATCATCATCATCATCATCATCATCTACTTCTCCTTTTTCTTCTCATTCTTATTCTTCTACTACTTATTCTACTTTTGTTTTTTTCTACTTATTTTTCTACTTCTTCTCCTTTTCTTCTTCTTCATCTATTTCTTCTTCATCTTTTTTTTCTTCTTCTTCTTCTTCTTCTTCTTTTTTTTTCTTTCTACTTGTTCTTCACTATTATTATTCCAACGACATACCTATTCCCTCACCCAAAATATTATATGCTTTACTGCTTTCTGCCTGTAGTAGTGTGAGTCTCTTTAGTTATATTTACATATGATTAATGGTTCAAGGCACATGACAGGCATCTAGTTTTCTTTGATGTATCTTTTGTGCCATTAAAAACTCCTTCCTGGTGTGACATTTTTATTTTCTTCACATGCGTTCTTTAGATGAAATGAGAAGAAATGAAGAACACATGTAAAGGGGAAGTCAACAATTCCTCATACATTCCACACGGTTCAAAAACGCATGGATTGACTCAAGTAGAAACAAATTTTTCACTACTGAAGATTTGGTATCTGTCTGTCTGAAGCTGAAATTGTAACATTACTTCTGTTACTAATATGGAGTTGGTATCTTTCTGTCTGAAACAAAAACTTTACTATTACTTCTATTACTAATGCATAATCTGTATATATGTGTCTGAAGCAGCAACTATACTATTATTTCTATTAATAAATGAGATTTTGTAGTTGTCTGCCTAAAATCGAGACAATACTATTACCATCGTTTAGTGCGCAATTCATGTCACTATAGTATTTTAGATTAATATATACTTTGGAGGAGAGTGTAGTCTGGTTTGTTGTCATAATACCTTCATTCTATGCATTACTTCCTCCATTTGTGGGGCCTAGTATAGTATATGTTCTGTTATTATTAGAGTATCCTTCCACGTGTTACTTCCTACTTTAGGGGCAGTATAATATGTGTTCGTTCTTCATATATACTATAAAAACATGTTGCCAGAGGTAACATAACGTATTTAATATCAGAATGTATATTGAGAAGTGTTTACTCATTAGTAAATCTACTGTCAAATTTATTGTCAAGGTGTATTTAAAAAAAACAACGGATGTGAGAAATAAACTACCAACTTTTTTTCTTTTGACTTCCGGTTTTATCCTTTGTGATAAACTAGCCTGGGTGTCCGGCGTTGCCCGGGTGTTTGGAGGTGTGTGTTGAGCAAAAAAAAGTTGTAGTAGGTAGGAAGGCTCGAATCCGTGATACGAAGGCAGAAAAGAAAGTGGAGGTGTGTGTAAGAGTGTTATTGAGAAAAAAGGGGAGGGTTGCGAGGGCAAAAAAAAAACAAAAAAAAACAGGAGTAGTAAGAGACTCGAACCCGTAACGCGCCAGAGGAAAAAGAGGTGAAAAAAAATTGTCTTACCGATGTGCCTATCGTGGTTGTGACGTCACATGCGGTCGAAATAACGCCTTTTATCCGACGTCGTGGACGCGATGGTTGAATGACTTGCAAAAAATTTCAGCAAAACAAACGAATCTCCCTGCTGAAAAGTGCCCAGTTGAGGATGAATGAATTAATGGTCAATTTTTCGATATTTGTCGTCCGAAGGGTCGAGCTTCAAAATCATGCCGATTTCGTGAAAATCCGTCGCCTCTGCCGAAAGTTTTAGGCAGACATACAAACATACATACAAATATACATATATTCATACACACATTTAAACAAATAGGTGAGATTTATATTATAGATTAAAGATTTTTATAGCGAGAGTTCAATATTAAAAATGTATATTTTGTACAAGCCAATATCTTTTATATATCAAAATATAATTAGGGACGATATATTATTTGAGTTATTTAATTCATTGAAAACTGATCAAAATGCGGTTTTATGCTATTCCTAATACTATTAGTGCGTAAATGAATAGAACAGACACAATTTTGTTTGAGAATTAATAAAAGAACTTATTAAATGCGATACCTGAGCATTCTGAAAGTCAACATAATTATATTAAAAACGGCGAAATAGTTAATAATAGAGGGGACACCTGAAGAGCGCCAGAAAGCTACTTAAAACTAAACAGCTGGTCCCTTCATAAACTAGACAAAAGAACTCAATAACCTTGATAAAAAAAAACAAGAACATTAATAATTATAGATAGAACGCAGCAGATGTTAAACTACCCCGCAAAAACAAAGAAAAGAAAGAAGGGAGAGGAGGCTGGTAACTATTGAAGACTGCGTAGGCAACGAAATTAAAGAACTAGAGAAATGCATAAAACAATTACTGATACTTAAGTGGGCTATATGGGAAGTGATGAAATGCGTTAAAATAAAATTTGGAAGAGAAGCAACTACATGCAATACTTATAAGTTGGTATAAACTTTCGTCGTGTCTACGAAAAAACAAAATCTCGAATAGATTAACGGAATCTTACTGCCAGTTGCACAAAACACCGCGACCAAAACAAACTCGATGAAAGTCAAAATAAGCAAAACCCAGGAAAGCAGCAAATGTGGACTAATAAGTGACATAGTAAATCACATCATAAAAGAGTGCAGCAAGTTGATCCAAACAGAATACAAAAATAGACGTAACTCTATTGGTTAGATAATCCACTGGGAGTTGTGGAAACGACTACATGGAATACATAGAGAAAATAAAAACACAAACCGGAGCAAGATTAGACATTTGCTACTTTAGCATATTTAAATACAAACAGATAAAGTTGCTAACGAGAAGAAGAAAGTCTGCCAAATAATCGAATGGGCTGCTCTTACTTATTACCGGGTGAACCTAAAGGATTCTAGACATTAGGTTTAGTATAATTATATATTGATTTTTATCTTCGTAAATAAAAGTGGGTGAAAATTGTTGAAGTTGAGTGAAGGTGTTTTATTTTATTTTTTTATATTAATACCGATATAAAAAGTTTTATTAGGAATTTAGATCCAGGCTAGTATTTTACACCATATTTTCAACAAAACTGTGTACGTATGATCCACTAGCAGGGTGACCTGACGTTGCCCGGGATTGAAGTATGATCGACGAATGTTTCATACTCATATATTTGAATTTTCATCAAAGTCTGTTAAATCGACCAATTTTCAATCAAATTGATTAATTGCCTGCTCTAGTTAGGGACTTATACCAGTGAACCGGGAGAAAGCTTAACATGCCTCCTTGCAGGGACTTAGTCCACAATATATTGTAGTCTACATTGCACTGTAGAGAACCTACTATGATTTTATAAAACTATTTATATATATATATATAATAGATTGAATGTAAGTTTAAAATGCAAAAATCAAGTATCATACTTCACTTGTATTCTAACCCGAAACATTCATTTCGAACGCACCCCTGTCACACCGAAGAACTAACTGTTGATTTTATATTCCGTGACCTTACTGGTTGTGCGGTGATAATGACTTGAATTTAAGTTCAAAATAAAAACATCAAGTATCATGGTTCAATTGTGCTTTAAACAGAAACATTCATTTCGAATCATATCAAAGAACCTACTGTTGATTTTATATGTTGTGCCTTTCAGCTTGTGTGTAATAAAACTTCTCAAGTGCCCTTGTGAAGTTAGGCTGTGCAAGGTATTAACTTTGGTTAAAATCGCCTGTTCCTTCTCTCATCGGATTATTTTGATTATCGTTTATCGATACCTGTCGAAGACATTCCAGAACAATACCTATCTAAGAACACTGCCAGATACATAAGTGCCTTCGTGAAAAATTTCATACAAATCGGCTCAGCCATTTTCACGTTCATAGGAAACGAACTTACACACACACGCACACACACACACGCACGCACGCACACACACATATACAAAGTTCCTTTTATATGACAGTCGATAGATCGAGATACAAAAACCAAAACACATTCATACAACGTTATAAATGCACCACATATTTTGAATTCTAACGCTTATTTTTTTGTTTGAAGAAAGAACAAAAAGGTATTATTTTCATTTAATAATCGCACTGGATATTATCAAATATTTTATGCTTTTTTTTCGTCAAAAGTCATTTTGAGAAAGTATTGAAATAAACACGAAACGATGACCGATATATAAATTTTCTTTTATTTTCTTTTTGATCCTGACGATTCCCTGCGAGAATAAAACTTATGTATCTTAACTACCATAAATATATTTTCATAACACACACACGCACACACATAGCTGCTTGTGTTGTTAACTTAATGCCATAAATTTGATGTACATAAATTCTAGAACGCATAAAGACGAAACTGTGATATATATATATATATATATATATATATATATATATATATATATATATATGTTACATGATAAGGGCTGTCCCCTTTTCATGTAAGTATAAAAATAGAGAGATTAGTTAAAATGAAAATGAAATAGCAATAGACGAAATTCGAACCTCGTAATTTAGGTTTAGAAATAGATTACGTGTGAGAATTAAAAAAAAGAATGTAAAACAAGCGATTGTTTAGAATAAGAGATAAAATATTTCAAGAAAAGAATGTGCACTGTCAAGTTTGTTATGAAATTTTAATTGAAAGAATGCAGCTATAAGATAATGTTTTTAACATATTAGAAAAATAGGTTACTGAGTATAGGTTAAAATTCCTTTTGTAGAAAACGGAAAAGTTTTGGACACGCATGTCCAGAACACGTGAAAGAAGGCACATGTTTTAACATGTGTATGACGTCACGGAAAATAGAAAGTTCTAGGGATAGAGAAAAAACTTTAGAGTAAAAGAAGACAGAAACTGGGAGAAACTAAGAGAGTCCGAACGTCTAGAAGCGAGACGATCACTTTTAAACTCAATATGTGAAGCTTTGAATTCTTGATGGTGGAAATCACGGCCGGTCGTGTGAAGAATAAACTCATATGTATTTTTGTAGAACGTCGTCTTGTGTTTGTGATTCCTACAACAAGGTAAATTGTATTGTTATTATATGTCTGTGTTATAAAATGTCTTTTCATACACATCTCGACATATCATATCCACAATGTCGTGACATCAACATCAGCATATCTACACTAAGACTGTCTGAATACTGTGTCCTCACTCAAAGAGCTTCTTCTTCCATTCTACACATCTAAGGAATGAACATTTAATATATAGGAATCGTTATAAGCGAACAATCTCTCTAAGTCTCTTACAACAACATCTCTCTCTCTCTCTCTCTCTCTCTCTCTCTCTCTGAGTCTTTCAACATCCCTCTTAATAAAACTCTCTTTCTAAGCATCTCTCTCTCTAAGACTCTCTTTTCCTATAACCCCAATATGCAACATATACATATATATATATATATATATGTGTGTGTGTGTGTGTGTGTGTGTGTGAGAGAGAGAGAGAGAGAGAGAGAGAGAGAAAATTATATATATATAATTTTCTCGTTTCTTTTCAGTTTGACAATTCCCTGCGAGTATGAAACGCATCGAAGCACAAAAATTAGGAACTCGTGACTTCTGGAAAATCTACAACAGTGTAGTAAATAATGGGCAATCAACAATTCCCCCACTAACCAACAATCACGAGGTTCTTTGCTCAGCAACCGAGAAGGCTAACATGCTTGCCAGTCGGTTTGCCTCCAACTCTACACTGGACCCTCTAAACCACCCCCTACCCGACTTTCCTATGCGGACAGACGCCACGCTAGACGATCTGGAAATCACCCCTGCTCAGGTGCATGCTATCATAAAAAACCTTGACACTTCCAAAGCATGTGGACCCGACCTCATCCCAGCTGTGCTATTAAAAAAGTGCTCAGCCGAAGTAGCTCCAGTTCTCTCCAAACTCTACAACAAATGCCTTAATGAATCTTGCTTTCCGAGCTGTTGGAAAACTGCTTCTGTTGTACCAGTATTCAAGAATTCTGGCGAAAGAACTGACCCATTAAATTATCGCCCTATTAGCCTCCTCCCACTTTTTGCCAAAATATTTGAGACCTTAATTAACCATGCTCTAGTCCAGCACCTTACAGATGCTAAACTTCTGACCGACCATCAATATGGATTTAGACAAGCCCGTTCCACGGCAGACATCCTCACTGTAATCTCTGAACGCATATACCATTCACTGGACAAAGCGGGAGAGGGCAGAGCGGTAGCTCTAGATATATCTAAGGCTTTTGACAGGGTATGGCATGAGGGTCTCCTCAGGAAGATTAGATCTTACGGTATCACTGGTAGAATACTTAACATAATTAAATCCTTCTTAGATAAGAGAAAAATCCAGGTTGTCCTCGACGGTCGTACGTCTAAACAATATAATATAAATGCGGGAGTGCCCCAGGGATCTATCCTTGGTCCTCTGCTGTTCCTGATATTCATAAATGACCTCCCCGACAAAACTGCCTCTGAGATGGGTATATATGCTGATGACACCACACTCTATAGCAGGCACGACAGGAAAACAAATGAACATATATCTAAAGTAATGGCAGAAACACTAGAGGATGACCTCAAATCAGTAGTGGAATGGGGACAAAAATGGATGGTAACGTTCAATGCCACCAAGACAAAACTGGTTTCATTCAATAATTACAAGAAACCTTCTCTACCACCTATAGCAATGGCCAACAACTCTTTAGCTGAGAGTACGTCTTTCAAGCTCCTTGGCCTAACGTTCACAGGAAACATGAGCTGGAACAATTACATCGAGGGCATTGCCAGGGCCGCTGCGAGGAAGGTGGGCTCTCTCTACCGTGCTAGAAAACTTCTAACACCCGAAAGTATCATGTACCTCTATAAGGCCACTATTCGCCCATGTATGGAGTATTGCTGTCATATTTGGGCCGGTGCATCGGCTACTAGTCTCTCGCTCCTTGACAGGGTTCAAAAGAGAGTCGCAAATCTGATAGGCCCTAAACTGGCATCAAAACTTCAGCCTCTGTCCCATCGTCGAAACGTTGCATCCCTCTGCCTGTTCTACAAGTATTATAATGGTGAATGCTCTGAAGAACTGCAAGCACTTGTGCCCCCACGACGTGAACACCCTCGACAGACCCGACAAGCTACACAATCCCACCCCCACACTGTAGAGATCCCTAGATGTAAAAGATCCTTCTACTCCAGTAGTTTCTTCCCCAGAACTGCTAGACTTTGGAATTCCATTCCAGGTCACTGCTTCCCCAACTGTACTGACATGCATAAGTTCAAGTGCAACGTGAACCAACATCTCGCTGCCCTAATCCCTACATAGTACCCCAGTAGATGTTTCCCTTGATAGTAGCCCCCTACATTAAAGTGGCAATGTGCCTTGTTTGGGGTGAAAATGTAATAAAAAAAAAAAAAAAAAAAAAAAAAACTTGTGTAAATTTTTAATTTCTTTTTTCTCCTACTTTCCCTCTCTGTCAGCAGGTACAAAGTAACCCTTATCCTCGAGTGGCCTCCGGGCCTTAATAAGTTGTGAATCCTATGTAAAAAAATATTTTCATAACACTAACACACACACATCCATACATATATGCTGTTAACTTGATGTACATAAGTTCTAGAACGTATACGGAGTACTAACACTACCAGTTATATTTTATTTTTGTTGTATTTATTTGTATTTTGTAATTTATTTTTGATTTCTAATCATTGACAGGAATTTAATTATTTATTTTAATGTCTGCATTCGTATACGCCATAAGTATTTGTATAATATATTTCTTAGTCTTTTTAATAATATATTTTTAGTTTATTTTTATAGTATATTTCTTTATACATAGTATGAGGTTATCTCTATACTCTTTTATAAGCACAGTTTATACCATTATGTGGAGTTTTACTGTTTCAGTATTTTCCTAGGCTATACACTTATTGCTCTTCTTAAGTATTTATTACTTATTTTCCGTGCGACGATAGGCAAATTTTATTTTTCTTAGATTTTGGGAAGTATATTTATTAGTTTGCTAATTAGTATCGTCTGTAAATTATGCTGTATGGAGGGTTAAACCAAATTGCGTTTTTGTTTTTACTTTTTGCTTTAGGGCCGATGTATGTTAATTCTCTCATAAATCTACAGTTTAGGAGTTATTTTCTCTTGTGGTTCCATAAGGGCCCGGAAGAAAATCACTATTTAGTCTTAAGTGTACACAAGAAATATTGAACAGAATAGAAAATACAACAAATGAAGAACTATGCTTATACGTCAGTCCGACTGTCACGAGTGCAAAATTCTTTATCATTAGTGAGAGAGTTCATTATTACCCGTAGGGTGGACACACCATAACATTTCCTAATCTATTATTGTATAATTTCATTTGATGAGATATCAAAGAATCTAATTACAAGGTTGTTAGAAAAATGGTGTGAATGCATAACAAGTTATGTTGTTGTTTTCAACATATACAGGGTGACCCTAAAAACGGGCCCCGTGTACACTTTATGTGATATCTCCATTATTTATTCACCGATTGCCCTTATTTTACAGGATATAGCAGAATCAATGACTGTGAGTACACCAAGACCCCAGTGGGAGCTGGGACAAAGAATACACTGTGTTAAATTTTATTACAAGGCAGGCTCGTTTAAGAAAACCAAGTACAGTTTCATGCGTCAGTTCGAATGTGAAAAGGCTCCATCCAAAAGCAGAATTCAGAATTGGGTGGACCACTTCGAGAAGTATGGGATCGTGGAGAACCTCAACGATGCCAGAGAGAACCGTCCAAGCCACTCGGGACGTCCCAAGAAGCGAACAGCCGAGCTGGTCGAAAGAGTAAGAGAGTTTCTCCAGAAGAGCCCGAAACGCTCTGTGCGTAAGCGAAGTCAGTCCCTCGGTATGTCCCGTGAGACTTGCAGGAGAATGCTGGTGAACGATATCAGGGCTTACCCATACAAAATACAGACGCTGCAGACCCTTACAGCCTCAGACAAGAAGCAGAGGAGGGCTATGGCAGTCAAGATGCTCAAGAAGATCGAGGAGACACCAAGTTTCCTTAACCTCCTTTGGACCTCAGATGAAGCCCACTTCCATCTTGATGGAAAGGCGAACTCCAAGACAAATGTCTTCTGCGGGTCCTGCAGACCCAATGAAGTAGCCACCAAGCCTCTGCACTCTCCTAAGTGCACGGTCTGGGCTGAAATCTCGGCCAGAGGTATCATCGGACCAATCTTCATCGAAGAATCTGGCGCAGCAGTCACAGTCACCAAGGAGTGGTATGTGGAGGTCCTCAAAACCTTCAAGAGTGAGCTCCAGACCATGTACCCGTCGATCATGAGCAAGTTCTGGTTCCAACAGGACGGAGCAAGTTCTCACACCTCAAACCTGTCCCGAGATTGGCTGAAAGAGAACTTTGGAGGCCGAGTGACCAATCTCAAGACTGATTTTGAGTGGGCACTCCATAGCTCGGACTTAAGCCCCCCAGATTATTTTTCTTTGGGGCTATCTTAAGGACAGAGTCTACGCAGGGAAACCCAAAATACTCACGGAACACAAGGAAGCCATCAGGGAGATGATGAGAGCCATTACCAATTCGGTCTGTAATAACGCCATGGACAACTTCGTGCAGCGCCTCAAAAAATGCACGGAGCTAAATGGAGGTCATGTAGAACGTATACTGTAGAATGGAGAAAAAAAGGCCAAAGACCCTAGTGTTTGGATGTGATGTTTTGAATATAATAAACTAGTTATGACCAAAGTTTCATTTCATTCGGATAAAGCACTAAGAAACGGGGCCTAATTATAGTTGGAGTCCGTTTATTTTGGGTCACCCTGTATATTTTGTGGAGTAAATGTTCTTTCAGTTTAATTGTTATGCCTCTATATCAAATCTTATTTGTTTGACTGTGTAATGTCTTTTCTAGTTTTTATTTGGTTTTGGTCTATTAACGTTTCTTAATATCATATGATAATTATCTCTGTATGTTGTCCTTATTCGTTATCGCCGTTATTGTTGCTAATGTCAGTTCTGAGTAACGTTGATGTCTATGTGTCGTCTCAATTATTTACCGTCACGCTAAGAGAGTTTTGTTTGCCTATCGTTATTCACGCTGATTTTTGTTGAATAGTCGTAATTTAAGGGAGTGTTTAATGATTATTATATCATCATTTATAACATTTTAATAGTCAGGCTTATAGCTTTCATACGATTTCCGTAATTTAAGGATAGAATTCTTAAATTTCTGGAGATATGATTTTTATTATTATACTCTTTTACAACACAAACAAGGCATATGTGCCATTTGGAACGTACGGGGCTACTATTTGGGCTCGTATCTAGTAGGGGACTGTGGGGTGTTCAGCAGCGAGATGTCTATTCACACTACATTTAAACCTCTGCAGGTTAGTACAGTCAAGGAAGCAATAAATAGGAAGGGAAGTCTAAAGTCTAGCAGTCCAAGGAGAGAAACTATTAGAGTAGAAGGTTTTCCGGCACATATCGACCTCTACATTGAAGGGGTTAGATTTTTCTGCTTGTATATATATATATATTTATTTATTTAAATATATATATATATATATATTTATTTATTTAAATATATATATGTGTGTGTGTGTGTGTGTGTGTGTGTGTGTGTGTGTGTGTGTGTGTGTGTGTGTTAGAGAAAATGTTATCCGTTAGATCACTAATTTATTTCAGGATATATTGAAGACAATTTGTTTTGTTTATTGTGAATATGAACAAAAAAGTGTGTGTGTTTATATATATATATATATATATATATATATATATATATATATATATATATAAATGAAAACAATATTATTAAACGAAGAAAAAAGTGTGTGTATATAAATGGAAACAATATTATTAAACGAAGAAAAATGTGAGTCTGTAGAGTGAGTTAAGTGTATCAAACAACAAATTGAAAATTAGTCTCTTTCTGCTCGCTATATTCCCTCTATATCTATTTCTATTTCTTTCTCTATTCTTTTCACTTTAGCTACAATCGAATTAGTACTAATACGCGTGAAGAATATTTATTCAGTCGTGAAGAATGGTTTATTTCAGTCGTGAGTTTGTAGTAAGTTTTACTTTAATGAACGAAGATATTCAATGTAATAGACATTGTATACAATAAACACTATCATGTCAAAAAAGTTCAGTTACAGTTAAGTAGAGCCATTAAAACTTATTTTTAAAACTAATCTTCTATTATATAAATCACACATGTCTGTTTAAATGTATGTATGTATGTATGTATGTATGCATGTATGTATGTATGTATGTATGTATATATGTGGTGGTCAAGGTCTGGTGTGGACGTATGTTAAACGCAGACGGATGTCTTAGCGCCTTACTGTGCTTCTTCCAGACAAATCAACACGTGCACGTCGCGACCGCTGCCACGCAGACGGGGCTCTGATGAACGGCAAGTGTCCTGCACAGTATAACTGGGCCTCCACTGCCTTGTGTGCCAAGGTTCTCTTAACCAAATGCTAAGAGTGAGGCATCCCTGACAGAAACCTCCATAGGAGCTTAGGCCCTGTCAGCTGCGTTATGCATGACTCACCGGCGTGTGGAGTATTCTCTGGTGCCTAGCAACCTAAGCCCCAGTCATGGATCAAATGGCATGATGGGTGGGTAGGGCTCCCGTTAGCCGTGATGAAGGCAACCTCTCTAGGAGAAGGAAAACTCTGATATAAAACCTGCTGCGACTGCTGCTTCCAATGATGTTGACTTGTTCTTCTTTTTGGTTCAATGTGGCAGTTGTTTAGAGAGTGGGATAGTCTCGGTGCAAAGTTTTTCCTAACTATAAAAAGCCTCAAGACGTGTGAGTGACCTAAAAAGCACAGGTATTGCTTGATTTAAATTAGATACACTTTTTACCATCAGTGTGTATCTCGATAGCAAAAAGGCTGGCTGTAGCCTAAAACGGCAAAGCATTTAATGAAGTTGGCAACTATAGTTATGAACGTAAATGGCAATAAGGAAACTGGAACTTCCAGGGCCTGGCTAGCAGGTGTTTCAGGGCTTCGCTACTGCGAGGAAATATATGACAATGACCTTCGGCTGTTGGAATGTGCGGACGCTGCTTGATTTGCCATCAGCAATAACGCGTCCAGAGCGTAGATCTGCTCTTGTATCTAAGGAATTTCAACGTTATGACATGGACATAGTTGCACTATCTGAGACTAGGCTGGCTGATAAGGGACAGTTTTCTGAGTTGGCTGGGGCCTACACCATTTTCTGGAGTGGTAGAGCAGATGGATGTAAGAGAGAATCAAACGTGGCTTTTGCTGTAATAGCATCAATTCTTTCTAGTATGAAAGAACTTCCCTGTGGTGTGAGTGATCTGGTCATGGCTATGAGGTTACCTCTGTTAAATGGTCGTTACACAACTCTTTTGAGTGTCTATGCACCCACTATGGATGCAACAGAAGATGAAAAGGTTGCTTTCTGCCTTCGTAGTTAGACGCATTCCTTCTGCCAACAAGATCTTCATTCTTGGAGATTTTAATGCTAGGATAGGAAGATATTTTGAAACCTGGGATGTGCTGGGTAAACACGGAGTGGGAAAGTGTAAAAGCAATGGTCTGATGCTGTTGCAGTTTTGTTCAGAGATGGGTTTTAAAATCGGTAACACCGTGTTTCAGCAGAAGGACAAATTTAAGACGACCTGGATGCATCCGGGCTCCAAACAATGGCACTTTATAGACTATTTGTTAGACAGAAAACGTGAGATGAGGGATATCAGCAATGTTCGTATCATGCGTGATGCAAAGTGCTGGACCGACCATCGGTTGGTTCGTGCAAAGGTTAAGTGTGTTGTGAAAATGAGGGGGCCTGGTGTGGTTATCCCAAAGCGACTTAATGTTGACCGTCTAAGGGGCAATATTGTGAGGGAGAAACTAGTTAAGGAGATGGAAGAGATTGACTGTGAAAACACTTGGCCTTCTTTTAAGGAGTCTGTCTATGAGGTATGTGAGAGAGTGTTAGGTTATTGTGAGCGTAAACATCAGGATTTGTTCAATGAGAATGATACTAAAATCGAGGCCCTGCTTGATTCAAAGGCCAGGGACTCGCATGCTTATCTCGGGGGTGGTTTGACGAATGGTGAGCAATATCGATTGGGTCAATTTTAAGGTAATCAAGCGTGAGGTGCAGAGGAGATTGCGAAACATGCAGGATGAATGGTGGAGGCAGAAACTGAGGAAATACAGCTTGCCTTGGATTCAAACAACACCAAGGTCTTATACAACCTACTAAGTGCGGTTTACGGACCATCCAGATCACCTATCACTCCTTTGCGCTCGAGGGATGGTGGGGATCTTCTTCGAAACCCTACCAACATTCTGCATAGATGGAGGGAGCATTTCGATGACCTTCTGAACAGGCCTTCTTATGTTGATCAGGAGTTTGTTAAGTCGATTCCTAGCAATCCGGTCAAGGATATCTTGGCAGAGGTTCCCTCTCTCCAGGAGGTTGAAGCAACTGTCCATAAGCTGAACAATGGAAAATCTCCTGACATGAATCAGTTGCATGCAGAGATCTTGAAATGTTCTGGGCCCAAGATGATGCAACGCTTGGCGGACTTGTTGCAGACTGCTTTGCAGGCTGAGTGTGTTCCGCATGATTACCGGGATGCATTGATGGTGGTGCTATACAAGGGAAAGGGTGCCAGAGATTAATGTGGAAACTATCGGGGCATCTCTTTGCTGTCAGTAGTCGGTAAGGTGCGCTGTAGGATCATGCTAGATAGAATGCTGGAGCACAGTGTGGTTTCAGAAGTAGTCGAGTGACAGTGGATATGATTTTTACAACCAGGCAACTACAGGAGAAATGTATAGAACAGCGAAAGGGTCTTATCATGTATTCATCGGTTTAATTAAGGCCTTTGATACAGTCAATAGAGATGCTTTGTGAGAGATTCTAAAAAAAGCTTGGCTGTCCTGACAAGTTTGTAACCATCTTAAAGCTCTTCCACGATGATATAAAAACTGTAATCAACGTTGGGAGAAAACTGGCTGATCCTATTTCAGTAGAAAATGGTGTCAAGCAGGGAGACATTCCAACACCCACACACTTTGCGTTATATTTCACCATGTTCTTTCGGATGACATTTGAGAGTTGCTTTAATGGTGTCTATATTTGCTACCGAACTACGGGGGGGGTCAACATTAGGCGCTTCAATGCAAATACAAAGGTACTCACCAACATAATCCGTGACTTGCTCTATGCGGATGAATGTGATCTGGTGGCTCATACTGGGGTTGATATGCAACGTCTTGTGGATGCCTTTGCGGTTGCCTGCAGGGCATTGGGCCTGACTATCAATCTAAAAAAAAAACTGTCTTAATGTATCAGCCTGCGCAAAGCATGCCATATTATGAGCCATCTGTTCATATCTATGGACCAAAGATAGCGGTTGTCGCTAAGTTTGTATACTTAGGTAGCACATTAAGTATGTCCGGTGCCCTGGATGATGAGGTATCATTACGGATCAGTAGCGAAAGTGATGCCTTTGGAAAGTTGGACAAACGTTTGCGGAGTTGTCATGGAATCTCACTGCTAAGAAAGATGAAGGTTTATGCCGCATGCGTTCTCTCTTCTCTTCTCTATGCCTGTGAGACTTGGACAACATACAGGAAGCATTTGAGACGTCTCGAGCGGTTTCACCAGATGTGCCTACGGCGAATCTTAGGTGTGGGCTGGCAAATGTATGTTAGTGATGTTGAGGGTCTAGAACGAACTCAGTCTGAGCATTGAAGCTCTCATTATCAAACATAGACTGAGATAGAGTGGTCATGTGGTGAGGATGTCTGACAGTCAACTTCCCAAACAACTCCTTTATGGCGAGCTCGCCAAGGGAAGACGTCTGGCTCAAAAGACTAAAATGAGATACAAGGATTGTTTGAGGTCCACCTTGAAAAAATGTGAGATGGATGAGATAACCTGGGAGAGTCTTGCTTTATATCGTGAAGAGTGGAGAAGGACTTTGCGGGGAGGTATGGGCAAGTTTGAGACTGATCGAACCCAGTATGAGCGACTGAAACGTGATATCCGGAAAGGGAAAGTGCAAGAAGCAGTGGATGGGCTGGGGCGCCAACTTGGTCTGGAGTGTGAAGTGTGCGGGAGATTATGTCTGAGCAGAGCTGGGCTGATAAGCCACCAGAATACTCATCAGCGCAGTGGGCCACAAAACAGTCTTGTGTTACCAGATCTAACCTGTGTCAACTGCGGACAGACGTACAAAACAGCAGGTGGTCTAAAGCGGCATTTAAATATACATAGTAGTGACCATAAAGAACGTGCTGCTAGTGGCGCACATATCTGCAAAATGTGTGCCAAATAATGCCAGACTTTGGCTGATTTGTTTTCATGTTTCTGTATATATATATATATATATATATATATATATATATATATATATATATATATATATTTATGTGTACTATATCAAGTAATGGCAATATTCGAAAACGAATTTGCTGTAATCATGAATGAATGCATGTATGTATGTTTTTATGTCTGCCTAAAACTTTCGACAGAGGCGACATATTTTCACGAGATCGGTATCATTTTGAAGCTTGAGCCTTCGGACAACAAATATCGAAAGATTGGCCAGAAACATTAATTTCTTCACCCTCAGCTAGGCACTTTTCTACAGTCGGTCTTTTCGCTGAAATTTTTTCAAGTAATTTAACCTTCGCGTCCACAACGTCGCATAAAAAACGTTACTTCAACCGCCTGTGACATCACAACCACGGTAGGCGCATCGATAAGACTTTATTTTCACCTCTTTTTCCTCTGGCGTGTTACGAGTTCGAGCCTACTTACTATTCTTATTTTTTGTTTTTGCGCTCGCAATTTTTTTTTTTTTTTTTTGCTCAACCAAAACTCTTACACACACCTCCACTTTCTTTTCTGCCTTCGCGTCACGGGTTCGAGTCTGCCTGCCTACTACAACTTTTTTTTTGCTTAACACGCACCTCCAAACACTCGAGCAACGCCGGGCATCCAGGCTAATATATTATATACCAAACATGTGGAAAAACGCACCAGCACATAGCCAAAAAATGTATGAAACTTTAGAGAATTGCCTCCAGTCGGCAGTGAAATGGAGTCATGCATGTATGGTAACTTTTAACGCTACTAAGACAAAACACCTTTCTTTTAACAAATATAAAGAACATTTCCGGCTACCGATTGTCATGGATAATAATGTAATGTTGTCCGCAGACTAACACAAACGAAATAATTCCAACTTGCTTATGCTTTATAACAAAAACATTTATTTCCTCATTGGTAAAGCCACGTGATTTAGAACATTCTATACGAGAATCTCACGAGATATCGGACATTATCTCGTCTCCCCCATGATCGTTCTCTTTCTCCTTTTTTTGTCCCTCTTTACCCACCGGTGACGCCACTTCGCAGCTATTTACATACCAGCACCCGCTGAAAGCTCATTATTCAAACTCTCAATATTTTTTAAATTCAATTTTGACGTTATCTCTGATGATAACTACCATTTTCTTGGTTTTTTATGCCTAAAAAATATAAATTAGACGTATCATAATGCAAAGTAATTCACGTAAACTAGATTTTATAGTCAATCTTCATATTGTATATATTACGATTTCATTATCAAATTCCACATTACTGTGCTTCATTTTCATTCCCTACTACAGACAACAATTTGGGAGTAGGAGGCGTTATTTTCGGAAGATTACTCAGCAGGTTTTACAAACAAATACACAAATATGTTTAGAAATTTAAGGATTAGGCAATCCTTGTTTCACTACAAAATCCCACATTACTGTGTTCTTTCCCTCCCGACTACCGACACCATATTTTTAAGTAATAAATTTTCTTGAACATAACTCAGCAGGTTTTCCAAATAATTCCAGAAATGCATTGACACATCAATCCATTAACTCACATTTCATCAGTTTTCATAATTCTTGGATATGTTACTTATTTCCACAATCATTTTTCATAATTTTAACTCACATTATCACCTCTTCCCCTTACTAAAATAATAACTTTGATATATTGTCAGGGCTGATTATTTCATTACAAACGCACCAATCAATTAATTCAAATTTCATCATTTTTCATGATTCTTGGATATGTTACTTATTTCGACAATCGTTTTTCATAACTTTAACCCACATTTTCGCCCTTCCCTTACTAAAATGATAAGTTTGATATATTGTCTGGGCTGTTTATTTCATTACAATTAACTCACATTTCATCATTTTTCATAATTCTTGGATATGTTACTAAGTACAACAATTATTTCTCATAATTTTCACCCTCATTATCACCCCTCCTTAATAAAATAATAACTTTGATAGCTGCAATATGAGATTTATTGTTCAGACAACTGTTCTCATCTTCGATACTATTCTCACAAAGTTTTTGCCGATATAACCTCCGACATTCTTCCTATGCGTCATACCGAGCTTTAACATTTTTCTGTAAAACTCGGGAATCTATATGGAATTTCGTTCAGTCAGCCATGGCCGAGTAGAGATCCTAAGTAATTGGTAATTATATTTTTAGTTATGCCTGCATTGAGGATTAAACCTTACACCCCCCCCCAGAACACTGTAACTTAAAACTTATTATTATTCAGCACTCAATCCGTTGCGCTATTGTCGAAGTAAGTATATTTGTTTTAAATTGATTGTGTTTTTAGACGCATATCTGCCTGTTTATGTGATTATGTGTGTGTGTGTGTGTGTGTGTGTGTGTGTGTGTGTGTGTGTGTGTGTGTGTACGGGTTGGAACGATAAGAGTGTCGCCTTATAGAAAACAACACTACAACTGTATTTTTAAACTTTTATTGAAAACATAGATTTAGGTAACATGATTATCTAGTAGAGCATCTATACAATGTAACCGTCTTCAGCCTCAATCACTGCCTCGATACAAGTCCGGGACTGGGAACATGCCTTTTTCAGAAGTGCCGGTGGGAGCTCAGTGAATACTCGGCAATGGCGGTGATCAGGCTGGCTTTGGTGTTGTAGGAGGTCATGCTGATGTTCTCGACGTAAAACTAAATGAAATAGTTCAGCGGGTTCAGGTAGGGAGAGGAGGGGGACAGGCAAGGAAGGGTACAAAGTTATAGCACTCCTTCTGAAGCCCAGCCTGGGTCTCTTTGGACTGTGAGACAGGGCCAAGTCCTGCTGCCACACCCAAGGTCTGCCAGCGACCACCTAACTGCACCAGGGAATCACCACACTCTTCAGCATATCAAGTTACATATTGGTGTTAACTTTGAAGCCGACTTTGTTTTCATCACCCTGGGAACGTAACTGCTATTCGTGGCAATCCATCGATGAATTTTGAGGATGCTGACAATGATCTTGCTGTCATAACTTGGATCGGTAGAGAGCATGAGTTGTACAGCGGTGCATCTCCGATCTCGCTCGTTAAACATTGTATCACTTTCAGGCATGATAAAAGGCTCCTATCTCTCTTGGAAGTTGTATACAACTGACCAGATGGTCTGCAACAACAAAAAAAGAAAGTCGGTTTTCAACAAACGGAAATGGAATCATGTTGTCTTTTCTACGGCGACAATCTTATCAGACAATCCTGTACTTACGTATATCTGTGTACATACGAATGTTGCTGATGTGCCTGCATGTGTTCTTGTGTGTATACCTGTGTATGTATGCATTATCCACATTTTATGTGCGAAAATTTCTCAGTCTATTTAGCAGGAAGTAGCGTTGTCGGAGTCGTATCGTAATTTATGGGAAATCTCATTAAGGTTTTTTAGGAAGAGCTGACCTCAATGACTGTTAACAATTATAATTTAGAAAATATTAAAAAGAAAAAAGTAGAGAGGAAAGAAGGAAGAAAGAAAGATTTTAAATTACGGAGATATTTTGACATTTATGTAATCCAAAATCATCTTATTTTAGATGAATCACTGCTCTCATTTCTATTTTTGCATTCATTTAAGAAGCATTTGGGTTTAGCTGATTACACCGTTAACTGAAATATGTCTGCAAGTGTGTAGCCGAAATGCTTACATATATATATATATATATATATATATATATATATATATATATATATATATATATATATATATATATATATGATATTTTAATTTATGCAGATTGCATATGTATTATTATAGAATCAACTCTCTATTGATTATTTAATATTACGAAGTATAATTTCCCCGGTGGACTAATTCACAAAAAAAAAAAAATAATAATAATAAAAAGCAAGAAAATAATAGTGATAATGTCGTTCATCAAATTCTGTCTGTGTTTGTTTACAATGTCACGTCCGCTGATATTTGGGCTTGACGATGAATGCCCTAGAAAAATCACTTCTGATTAATCTCTACTTTCAAAATATACAAACGAACAAATGATTAGCGGCTGTTTTAAATGGTACCTTTAAACTCATTATAAAGAAGAAAAAATAAAATATTGAGGTACACTCGGGCTTGAATAAGGGATCATTCGATCTGTAGTCGAATGTTCTACCACTGAGCTATATTTCCAGTTGATAATAAATCTGTTTTTTTTTAGAAGAAATTATTTGCTTATTTCCCTTGTAACGTAAAATATTCTCTTGTAAAAATATTTTTATATATAAGAGAGTAAGACTATTTTTAAGCTTGGATTTTTTCGATTCGATACTTATCGGATGAATTTATGTACAAAATGTAGCTAAAAAACATGGCAGATATATAAATTAGCTTTCGGAAGCTATGAGGAATTCACACACACACACACACACACACAAAGTGATTGTCATATAATAGTAGAGTAGATAGAATATATATATATATATATATATATATATATATATATATATAAAAGTTCAGTGTTATTTTCTCTATAAAATATATGGAAAAAAGTATCGTAGCAACACATACCACATACAAATTCAATACAGCTAGGCTTATAATCACGATCTTATATTGCTTTTGAACACCTGTGCAGATAAATTCAATCTTGATAATAAAATACTACATTACATCCTCGGAGCAATACCATCACAATCGCAACATCGTTCAAGGACGGTTAACCTATTATTCTCTCTAAATATTTACACCTACCACACCCACCAGTAGACACCAGGAGTAAGTCTACACGTTCCATAGGTAGTATGCTTACACCTGCCGTAACTGGCTCATGCATACACAAATATACGATTATCTTTCCCCTATTTGAAAAAAATAATATAGTCTTCCTCGGGAAAGTCCGTTGCTTCTGATTAGTTGCCTGCTAATTCTCTTAATCCGGAATTAGATCATTATAAACGAACATTTCTGAACATTACAATATGGCGTGAATTTCAGTTAATAGACACTTAATTTTCAACATATAATAACAGCGAACGAATTATCCACTCTTTTTATGTAACTGATGACTACTTAGCTTTTTTTCTAAGATTAAAACATACACAAACATACATTTACTACTAGATATAATACTATCTTCTACATTCTTCTTTCTTGCAAGTACTTCTTTACCGATATTATATCAGTTACGGTTTAATAAATGCTGTTCGCCTTTTTTATATATTAAATTATTTGTTAGGGTAATACTTTTTATTCTTATTCTGATCGGAGGACGATGTTTGCACAAAACATATATGTTACGGTTTGATGAATAATATTCATTTATTTTTATTTATATATTTATACATTTACGTATTCACTCTTTCTTCTTTTGGCATTTATTATATTCTTTTTGGACTTATTAATTTACTTAAGCGTACTGAAATTATTATGTGATTATTTAGAAAGCCATTACAAACGTGAGGAAGGGATGGTGTTTTGCAACTATTGCATACTTTCACCTAATACATTAATAACAGATGCTGTAAAGCTTTAATTTAATTGGAATGTACTTTTTACAGATTACTACGGTAAAATAATTGGGTTATGAGAATACATTCTAAAAAAAAAAACTTCTCTACAGGACGAAATACTGCTAACAAAAATAAATACAAACACAATAATTGCTAAAAAACAGAAAATCAAATACTGGTAACCTTATAATTATCTTTATGTTTCATTATGCTGGCAACTTATTTTTCACAATTTAGCATGCTAACATACATGCATCAGTAAAATATATATATATACATCACGTCTTTGCACATTATGATGCAATTTTGCTAAAAACCATATATAGCATCTTTGAAGTTTTGATAATCGCTCAAAATTATTAACGGAACCTTAAAATTTTACTACAGTGAGCTCTAACAAAAGGTTTGGGAATTATAGGCATTTTAACATGCATTGTTAACTCATTCCTTGCGCACAAGAAAGTACCATAAAATGTAAGCAAAAACATATTACTCTTTCCCTTATTCAGACGGAACTCTCTCAAAATGTAAACACAGCATTGTTTTGGGAATGTAAATATGCGCAAAATACCGACACCGTACTACAATCCCCGAAATTGCCCTAAAAAAATTTTTTTACGGGTACCAATATCTAATTTTCTAATTTTTAGCGATTATCAAGACTTTAATAATGCTATATTTGTATTTTGTTGCAATTTTCATTACTGTTTACGATTTAATTTAATTTTATATTCTTACCTAGGTTTCAAAGCTGTGACTTATGTCGACACTTTCATTTTAGAACTGAATAAACACTTTCATATAAATTAAAACACAAAAATATTATACAGGTAAGTTTCAAAGTAAATTTTATTGGCTACGGAAACACTTATTTGTTATATATATATATTTGTTTTTTTTACTACTTTTAGCAAAACAATGCGTGCATTATACCGAGAAGAAAAAACGATGGTTGACTTGAAAGACACTGCCATCGGTATAAGGCAGTTATCTATAACTTATTTGATTTGATTTGATTTGATTTGATTTGATTTGGACCATTTTTCATAATTTTTTAAAGTTATACTGATTTAAGTATGACAAATAAGTATGTAATAATGTTTTTCCCTGATTTGTTTAGAATCAGCCAGTACCTGCAGGTTATCGCCCCAAACTACCACTAATCGCAATTAACCTACAGTGCTGAAAATCAAAGACAGTGGCTTTCACTAGCTGTCATTGGAAAACAATGGTCGACAGTGGGAGACAGATTATTTCCTTTTGGGCAACTACTGCTAATGTCCGCTATTTTCGAGAAACTGCAATGGTCATGAATAACAAGCGTACTTTAATTTGTTTTCGAAGAGGCTTCTTTAACGAATCTGCTTCCGGTTAACTGGTCCTGCTAGTTTAATATACAGACGTACAATTGTTTTGAAATTAGCATGAAAATGAATGTATGACTTCAGTAAAGCTGTCGTTTGTGTTGCACTATCGAGCTATTTAAATGAAAGTCATATTTTCATATCTCTATTTGAATACAAAATTAAAACATTTCCATTTTACAATATATATATATATATATATATATATATATGTATATATATATATATAATTGACAAAAAGTCTATACTTAAAATTTCAAGATGCTGTCCATCTTACCGTTTATTTTTTAGCGTGTTAAATTGCTCAATCCATGACAGTTTCGTAGCATAGAACCATCCATATAATTATTATGTCTATTTTTAAGCCTTTTCGGTCACCATCAGAAGAAGAACTCATTAACTTTAAAAGATAATGAATAGAATATGATAATGATTACATAAACCCGAAAAAATCAGAAGAGTAGTTGCAATTGTGTTTTGTGATATTTACACCATCTTCTATTGTAATGTCATATATTTAGATGCTCTCTAGTTACATCGAGCTTCATAAATAAAAGGATTGATATAAATATAAAGTGAAATATAATTAAATAAGCATATTTTTCTGTAAATACTCGTTAATTGTAGCCCAATGAACAAAAAGAAAAGAATCAGTCAACAGTCATTATTATTGTTCTGCTAATGTTTAAATATTGTTTTATGTAACGAAAAACATTGTCTTTTCTTTATTTAGCTGTTCTTCAGAAACAATCAAATATTAATGAAAATAATATAGACACAATATTAAAAACCAAAGCAATAAGGAAAAAAGACAATTAAAAAAGGATAAAAAGAATGGCAAATATAATAAGCAAATAAAAATCCCCTAATATTTGACACCACTTTGGAAGATTATAAAGCAACAATTTTAAATGTTTATGTAAACTCAGTAATAATGATCATATATATATATATATAAACTAAATGAAATCAAAGTCTGATGTTAACGGTTTTGTGTAGAAGGTAATTTTGATAGAAAAAATACCAGCGGAGAAGCTTTCTGCAAACATCTTAAATTTATTATCAAGAGAATATATGTGTTTTGAAAGTGGGCAAAAGCATTTGTATATGAAAAGTATATTTTAATAAATTAGAAACGTTTACTATCTATCTATCTATCTATCTATCTATCTATCTATCTATCTATCTGTTTGTCTATCCATATATATATATATGCATAAAAAGAATGGAAAATATAATAATCAAATAAAAATTCTCTAATATTTGACACCACTTTGGAAGATTATAAAGCAACAATAAGCCTGAAGAGTCCGAGAGTGGATGAAACGCGGAATATTCAGTGTAGCTTAATCGCCATATATATTTTATAACTTACTAACTAGCTCTACCTACGTATTGAGCACTTTTGAAGTAAATACTTAAAGTTTACGCATAAATTTATACTTTCGTATATTAATCTTATGTGAGTAAATGAAGTAGTTATATATATATATATATATATATATATATATATATATATATATTGTTTTGAAAAAAAGAAAAACCTAATGAATTTATAAAATGGTGATCAACGTTTCGTCCCCATTGCAGGGGACATCTTCAGGATATTAAAAAGAAAAATGCAGAAAAAGAACACGATCATAGACCATACGTAAGTGAAAAAGGAGACAATGTTAGAATCCTATCCATATCGGGAAGGACATACACACACATTTATTGTTTCCTTCCATATATGGGTAGGATTCTAACATTGTCTCCTTTTTCACTTACGTTTGGTCTATGATCGTTTTCTTTTTCTGAATTTTTCTTTTTAATATCCTGAAGATGTCCCCTGCAATAAGGGACGAAACGTTGATCACCATTTTATAAATTCATTCGGTTTTTCTTTTTTCAAAACAATATAACGTCAACCATCGCTGGTATTTTTATTTTTGTTCATATATATATATATATATATATATATATATATATATATATATATATATATATAGAGAGAGAGAGAGAGAGAGAGAGAGAGAGAGAGAGAGAGAGAGAGAAAGAGAGAGAGAGAGAGAGTAAGTTTCATGGCAATATCAAATTCACCAGCGGCCCCCGGTCGCTTGTACATCCCATATCAAAGGAAATTACGTTGTTAGAGTTCTTATAGGGAGGTGTCGATGTCCTCCTACATACAGCTCCTGGTAAATGGGCACTCATCTAATACCGACCAGGATCAACTTTGCATAATTCGGTGGTTAACGTGATTATCTCTTATATGTCATGAACGTAAACATTACTAAATTTCAAATTCAAGCATTGACGTTTTTATGGCAACAAAATTTGTACCTTTTTTGTGCAACCTTACTGCTTTATAATTTAACATTCCAAGCGCTATTAGTTGTGTAAATGGTTTTGCCTACATGTATATAAACAGCAATAAAGGTTGGAGATCAGTTTGCAGGACTGAAGTCTCCGTTAGTTTGAGGTTCTAGATGGATAAAAATGAGGTAATCAGATGTTGAAAGATGAGAAGCGTTTCTGACCTTTACCATGAAGTTTTACCCCTTTTGGGAGGGTGGGATCGAAACGGCGAAAGAAGGGGGTCTCGAAGAGGTAGGTGGCTGATAATTGTCTCTTCGTATTTTCCCACAATCAACATGAATCATTGCCATTTATTTATAATGCCATGTTAGATAAATTATTTCAAATATTTGGATTACGTGGGAGTATACGAGTAAGCATGTATGCTACTTATAAATCTCGTTAAAACTCATCACTCGACACATTTTCACTTTCAAATTAAAAAATCCAATTCAAAATTAAAATTGCAATTCTGAAATAGCATTTTACTATCCTTCACTATATAATAAAGACCAATGTTTATTTATTTGCACACACACACACACACACACACACACACACACACACACACACATATATATATATATATATATATATATATATATATATATATATATATGAAAGTGGATTGTCTGTCTATCTAAGGAACAATTTCTACAAAATAACCCTTATCCCTGAGTGGCTTTCGGGCCTTGATAAGTGGTGATCACTATGTAAAAAAAAAAAAAAAAAAAAAAAAAAAACCTTCCGTCAATTTTTGGTCTTCAGTTCCGGAACTTGATATATATATATATATATATATATATATATATATATATATATATATATATATATATATATATATATATATATTACAAATATATTTTAAGCCCCCCTCTTTTGGTAGAGCACTGTTGTAAATAAAAATAATCTCACTCGCTACTTAATTGGCTGAAAATGCGAAGCTCGTTGTTTGTTTGTTTACGAACAGGCGATTTGAGCACTATAAAATATATAAGAACTACTTGCTGGCGATAATTTTAATTGTGATATTCATTCGAAACAGACTTGAACGCCCCCAACACTCAACTTTTAAATGGTAAGTCGTTATTTGGTCCATCATGCCATTTTTGACCCCAAAAATATTTATTGTTGTTCGTTTTAATTTAATATATATATATATATATATATATATATATATATATATATATATATATATATGTATATATATATATATATATATATATATATGTATATATATCGTTTAAGTTGATTGTTTTATATTTGTTTTTTGCCTAATTTCATATTTCATATTTTGCAACATTTGATTGTTTTCTGCTTAAAACATTCGTAATTTCATATGCATAATTTTTAAAAATACTTTACTATAAATCGAATCGTGTTCCTTTCTTTTCTTCTTTGTAAGTGTAATTTATTATTTTTCTCTTTTTAATGCAATTTTAAAGTCTCCTAATGTGTTTTTTAAAAATTTTTAATTCATTACCGAGAATCTAACTATTCGATAGATCTTGCTTACTAAGACCACAGAGATGACGTCATTTTTCAGCTCACAGGCCTTAATGACATATATTACGGACGTCGTGATTTAATCGGCTTCCTTCGAAGGAGGAAGTTTCATGAGAGTATGAAATTCACAAACCGTCCCCAATCGCACGTTTATTCCCTTCAGGGGCATTAGGTTTTTACAGCTTTTGCAAAGAGGTGTCGACGTCCTCCTACATACAGCGCCTGTTATTCCTAAATGGTCACCTCTCTGGTACTGGCCAGACTCAATGTTGCTGAACTTATGTGATCCAATTATGTGTCAATGTGGTTATGCCGTATATAGTATAGTTTCGACTTCAAGCAAGCAAATATCAACTCTTTATTAGTAAAAGAGGGTAGAACGGTAACTCTAGATATATCTAAAGCTTTTGACAGGGTATGGCACGAAGGTCTTCTCAGGAAAATTAGAGCATACGGTATGACTGGACGAAACATAATTAAATCCTTCTTAGATAAGAGAAGAATTCAGGTTGTCCTCGACGGTCGTGCATCTAAACAATATGATATAAATGCAGGAGTGCCTCAGGGGTCAATCTTTGGAACTTTATAATTCCTAATATTCATAAATTACCCCCCTGACAAAATTGCCTCTGAGATGGGTATATATGCTTATGACACCATGCTCTATAACATGCACGACAAGAAAACAAATGAATACATATCTAAAGAAATGGCAGAAACACTAGAGGATGACCTCCGATCCGTAGTGGAATAGGGACAAAAATGGATGGTCACATTCAATGCTACCGAGACTAAACTTGTTTCCTTCAATAATTACAAGAAACCTTCTCTACCACTAATAGCAATGACCAAAGATTCATTATCTTTTAAACTCCTCGGCCTAACGTTCACAGGAAACATGAGTTGGAACAATTACATTGAGAGCATTGCCAGGACCGCTGCGGGGAAGGTAGGATCTCTCTACCTTGCTAGAAAGCTACTAACGCCCGAAAGTATCCTGTATCTCTATAAGGTCACCATTCGCCCATGTATGGAGTATTGTTGTCATATTTGAGTTAGTGCATCTGCTATTAGTCTCTCGCTCCTAGACAAGGTCCAAAAGAGAGTCTCCAACTTGATAGGTCCTGAACTATCATCTAAGCTACAGCCTGTGTTCCACCGACGAAATGTTGCATCCCTCAGCCTGTTCTACAAGTATTTTAATAGTGAATGCGCTGACAAACTGCAAAAACTTGTGCCCCTACGACGTAAATACCCTCGACAAACCCGAGAAGCAGCTAAATCCCACCCCTACACAGTAGAGATCTCTAGATGTAAGAGAGCCTTCTACTCCAGTAGTGTCTTTCCCAGAACCGCTAAACTTTGGAATTCCATTCCGGGTTCCTGCTTCCCCAACTGTACTGACATGCAGAAGTATAAGTGTAACGTGAACCGACATCTTGCTGCCCAACTTCCTACATAGTATCCCAGTAACATGTCCCCGATAGTAGTCTCCTACTTCAAAGTGGCAATGTGCCTCTTTTGGGGTGAAAATGTAATAAAAAAAATACGATAGGCATTTAAAAAGTAACGTCTTCTACTTTTATTTCGCACGAATAAATCAGTTGGGATTGTAAATTGCATTGTTATGATGACTGAACTAACCAGAAAGTTTCATCTCTCCGTTGCATATATTGACAGCGTGAGACTAAGAAAGAAACATCTGTCATAAACGTACGTCAGAAGCGGAGATGTGTCACTGAATTCCACCGTGCGGATAAATTCAACCGATGAACATTCATCGGTGCTTGATGAACGTTTACGAAGCCGATGCCGTTGATATTAGTATAGTTAAGAGATGGGTTCGTTGATTTCAGAATGGCGACAAGTATGTGAGTGACATAGCGCGCTTTGGACTTTTACGACCGAAGAGGTTGACAAAAGTGCATAGAGAATGGTGGTGACTATGCAACAAAATAAATTCTCGAGCACAAAATGTCGTTTGTTTTAATAATGCCATTTCCATCTCCGTAACACTTCAACGTTTTATTATTTTTTTTTTCAGTTAAAAACAAGGAGGCCTTTCTTTTAGAACGACCGTCTTGTATTTTATTTCAGATCAAATTAATTTATCTTTCTTAAAGTATGACAATTAATTCTATATATATATATATATATATATATATATATATATATATATATATATATATATATATATATATATTACTTTTAAATGCCAAAGAAATACTATAATTTAAAATAAAAAGCATAAAATAAGCTATATTCCATAGTATATGAATATAAAATAAACAATTCTTCAGATTTTCATAAAAGTCGTCATGAAAGAAAACTTTTTACTCTCGAATAAAAAATTAATTCATTTTTATTGTTTACTAGCATGGGGTGCCCGACATTGCTAGTCGTAAAATACGCTTAATATATTTTAATTCACGCATATTACGTCATTTTTATCACAGAGCCAATTCTCTATTGATTATATATATATATATATATATATATATATATATATATATATATATATATATATATATATATATATATATATATAAAGTTTATGAGGGTTTTTTGAAGCATGAAAAACGATGTTACTTTTTGTATTTAATATTTTTATTGTTATTTTTTATATTTCAAGCGGACCTCCGCTCTTGGCCACAAAAAAGTATCGAAATGAAAAAGACAAGGAAACTGTTGAAAGAACTGGAAATATGTAGTGTCGACAGCGTTCATTCCTAGCAATCATGTTCGAAAAAGTTCACGTAAATTATGTTAGCCGTTTGTGGAAGAAGATTGTGATTTTAGTATGTTTTTTTAATGTTACAACGTAATAGCGTTTAATTCAAACGGCAAATATATATATATATATATATATATATATATATATATATATATATATATATATATATATATATATATATATAGTATCAATTTCCAAAGTTTAAAAAAATAGCTTGGGTGCCATCAGTTAGAGTTGACACTAAAACATTTAATGTTCCAAACGCGTTCGCTACCATTTGAGCTAATCCCACAGATAGATTAGGCAGATTTAAAATTAAACCAATATGATTAGTTTGCGCATGCGCAAACTATGAGAAATATATTGGCAAGTTGAAATGGATACTTTGTATTTGAACTTGCCGATTTCTCTACGCGTTTATTCATCCATCCAAACAAAGATTTTACACGTTATAAACCATCCCTAGTGTATGATTACTATTTCTTCTTAATTTCAGTGTTAGCTGACCAGTAGTTTAAGTGTTTAGGAGTTAAATATTTACACACATACATACATACATACATACATACATACATACATACATACATACATAATCTACTGTTTTAATATAAATCTCATATGTCTATTTAAATGTATGTATGTATGTCTAAAACTTTCGACAGAGGCGACGGATTTTCACGAGATCGATAACGTTTTAAATCTCAACCCTTCGGTAGACAAATATCGAAAATTGACTAAAACCCTAATTCTTTCACCCTCAACTGGGCACTTTTCTATAAGGAGGGGTCGCTGTTGTCGCCGATATTATCGAAAGCTATCCCCTCTTTTCGATAGGCTAGCCTTAATTTAAGCATTCGAGACTTCCGGTTTTGTGATGGACGAAACGGCAAAGACGTCACATTTTTTTCGCGTTCTTTTCCTCCTTCGCGGTACGGGTTTGAGCCTGCCTGCCTACTACCACTTTTTCTTTTTTTTTTTTTTTTTGCTCAACACACACCTCCAAATACACGCGCAACGCTGGACACTCAGACTAGTTTATATAGAAAAGGAGGGATAGCGAGTTTCTGATTCTTTTACTGCTGTGCCTCCGTATATTGTTTTTCTTTCGTGGCGATGATTTTAAAGTATAAATGGTTTCTTCCGTTGAAAATAAAAACGGAAGTTTTCCTTAGTCAGGAAATAAATACGCGGGGCTCATACTAAGTGCAAACAGTGTTACAGTCATTGTAGTGAAACTACTGGTTGAATATACTGCAATGACAAGGCCTGAAGTATCGGATAAAATAGAGAAGGAGAAAGTAATTGAAGTTGTCGACGAGCGTGCAATTACAGCGAGCAACAAGGATTTATTACTGGACCCGCTTGTTAGTTTGAACTATGCTCTAATGACTATACTGGACAACCCTAACTCGAATGACTATATTAGATATTTTGAGATTTTTAAAAGTAAGGACTTGTAGCAGGGTGACTCACAAATAGGTAAAACAGAGGTAGATTAATAACGGATAAATAAGAGGAGCGTTACAAAAATAATGTCTCCTAAATCTTCATTCCGTCTGAATTGATCAGAAAGGATTTCAAATTGTTATGATCTGGACTTACGTATTCATAAACAAAGTGTCATCTCTCTGTTGCAGATATTGACGGTGTGAGACTCTAAGTAAGTAACCGCTGCCATGCATGTGCGTCAGAAGCAGAGGTATTTTATTGAATTTATGGCAAAGATCTGTTGCGAGTGTTGGTGACTATGTCGAAAAATAAATTGTGGAGCATATAAGGTCGATCGTTTTGATCGTACTATTCCCGTCTTCGTAGCTCTTCAACTTTTTAAGTTAAAAAACGATCTCGTACAGTATGTTTAAGTACAGTAGTTGAAGTATTCGTTTACAACAGGTTTTATTAGAGTCTCTTGAACCGTAAAGCTAGGTTATAAAAGTTTCCCAGTCATCAAGGGAATGTTTTGAAAGACCTCTAGGCATTAAAACAGGTTTCGAAAGTCTTCCAGTCGTTAGGGGTATGAGTGGCATATTTTGAAAGTCTTCCAAGAATTAGTAACATGTTTTGAAAGTTTTTTACACATTAGAGACAGGTTTTGAAAGTCATCATTAGAATGAGAATTTAAAGGTCCTATAGTCATTCTGGAATGTCTTTGAAAGTTTCCATTTGAGATGCAGATTCTGAAAATCCTATATTATGTCATTTGTTTGTTTATTTTGCCTATGAGACTTTTGAGCGGGAAGCACAACCTAAATGCTAGTAAAAATTTTATCTGACCAATGTGATGCCCCCAGATGGGAGCGACATATATATTTAATTATAATTATACTAGAGGGCGTAAAATACGCGATATTTTAATGTGTCCAGATTTCGTATATATTATTATAGAGTCGTGATTTCAAAGGTTAAAAAAATATTTAGGTGCCATCACCAAGAATCGAAACCGAAACAGTAGCATTTAAAACTGGTGGTGTTAATATCGTGCCAGCGTAACACGGATATAAACCGATTAAAATTAAAAATTAAAAATAAACTAAGATAAATTTGCTAAATGTTTAACGATTTTTTCAATATTGACCCATTTTTAATCCCTTAAAACAATTTTAACCGGCTAACGACTCATAAAAACGGTCCATAAAAATCCAATCATTTGAGGCTTTTAGCGCCGCTTTGCGCATTTTAGTTTCGGAGGAGATAGAGTTTGAAAATATGGAGACAGACCGAAAGACAGACAGATCGACAGTCATATAGCCTTTTAAATATTGGATTTTAAAAAAATTATATACAATAAGATATTCCTTGCTACTTTGCCTAGAAGCAAAGTGTAATATATGTTCTTATACAATTATCAGTTCGAAAATAAATAAAGAACCCCATGCAATTTAATATTGATGCAAGTAATCTAGACATAAGAATTTACGACAAATAACTTTCATTGCATTAAATGACTTAATAGGATCGATGCGTCGTTAAAACAAACTAGCCTTCACTGACATTAGCGACAGGTTTTGAAACTGATCCAATCATTAGGGACAGGTTATAAAAGTTGTCCATGTATAAGGAGAATACTTTGAAAGTCCTCTAGACATTGGGACAGGTTTTATTTCAGCCGGATATTATGAAAGTGTTCCAGATATAAGAAGCAGGTGTTACAGTCCTCTAAACATTAGAACGGGTTATGAATGTCCTTCATGCACACACACACACACACACACACACACACACACACACACACACACATCCATCCATCCATCCATCCATCCATCCATCCAGCGCGGCTTTAGCCGAGATTGAACTCACTACACGAGTTTGAAGTGTAATCAAAATCTTGTTGGTAGCTGAATACTTGATGTTTCGCCAGGGCTATCAAGGATATTTTTTATCGTGACGCCATCAATAGACGAGGTGTCTACCCCGGCTTAAGAGAGTCACACACACACACACGCACACACGCACACACACATACACACACACACACACACACATATATATATATATATATATATATATATATATATATATATATACATTGTTTTTATTGACAAAGATCAATAGAAATATTATTTTAAGTAAAAATAATTAGCTTCCAACTAATGCCTTTATTTTTACATTTTAGCGGATCCTGAACTCCTCACAAAAAAAAAACAAGATCAATTAGTTGAAAAATATTTTTACAATGTAATGTTTTGTATTTGTTAATTTGTTATGTCAATTTCTTTCAATTTATGAAACGTCTATTAAAGTAGGTTTCGAAAGTCCTACAGATATCAGTGGCAGATTTTTAATGCCATTAGGACTTGTAATGAACGCCATCTAGATATTAAGGGCAGGTTTTGAAAGTCCTTTACACATTAGTGGCAGGTTTTGAAATTCCTCCGGTCAGTAAAGGGGATATTTTGAAAGCCCTATAGTCAGAGAAAGATTTTGTAAGTCCTTCAGACATTGTAGGGTTTGACAACTTTAGGTAGATTAAGAATGCATACGTACAATATGTTTAAGCAGATCAGTTTACGTATTCGTTTAGGTATAAGGAAAAAGTAATCAATGCAATCGCGTGAATGATATCATTGTCATTTAAATTTTTGTTTTCACTATATAAAAGATAATAAAAGATTTTTTCAAAATAAGTGTCTGTGGGGTACATCAGAAATAATGGATATTTGAACATGAAAATAAGGCAATTCGACAACGAATATAACTTATTATTTGAATAGACTCGTATGCCGCATGCTTTAATTAACTAAAAGTAAATCTTATCATATTTATAGGGGATTACCTTCTGAAATGTATATGTCCATGAGGATAAAAAAGGGTTAACTTTCCCTATTCATTTCTTCAAGTAATAAATTTATTGTTTAATTTAATTTAAAAACTAAAAAATTTTTAAAACTCATTATTTTTTTTTTAATTTTTCCTATTTTTGTTTTACTGGGGATAGGGCATCTTACTTGATACTAGACAACCACTTGCTATTTCAAACTCCGACCAACCATTCCTTTCAGCGCAGTATTTTGTATCCGTCTTGCACTTGGTATATTCGCCAGGTATGTTTTGACATTTTTTTTTTCATGTGTCCAATTGCTCCTATGATTACTGTAACGACGGAGTTCTTCCTAAAGTAACAGATCGCGTGCATGCGAAATGACGTCATCGGTAAAGAAACTTGTTACAAGAAAAAGGATCCTCCTTTTCTTGTAAGTAAGAAGAACGTTAGATAAGTGAAAATGAGGTTGGGATAGGCCGATATACGAGCCTGGTAAGCAAGGTTCAGAATAGATTTATATTGGAATGTTAGAATGTAGCTATTGTTTTGGAAATAGTTAGATATTGTTTGTTTGTAAAAAGAATTAATTGTTCATTCTTTTATGGAAATTGAATTAAAAAAGCCCAGCTAAAAACAATGAACAATACAATTAAAAAATATATTGAAAAATAAATTAGGTTTAAAATAGGTTAGTGAAAATTCTTTGTTGCAGAACTGTGTTTGAAGAATGTATCGAGCTACGTATGTTTAAGCCACGTGAGTCGATCACGTTTTGAAACCACACATCTGACGTCATAGCAAAATGAATTCTTAATATAGGAGCTAGTTTCAGTCGAAGATCAGAGACAGTCGAGAGAGGATCGAACAGTCAGCATAGTCGGTCGGACAGAGTTGACATGATCAGAGGAGGGTCCCTTTAGAAGCGAAGGGAGAACGTTTAATCATGTAGAACGACTTTGATTTCCTGACTTCACCACCATCCGACCGGTCGATCCGATAATAAAGAAGTCATCACCATGTTTTGTAAAACTGTTGTCGTGTCAGCATTCCCCAAATTGAAG